>NW_018404017.1:311089-326546 GCF_002113885.1 Mizuhopecten yessoensis
GGGGGAGATCCCCCAAACCCCCCTTACGGGGAGGGGGTCTGTACCCTCCCCCTCCTCGCGCTACGCGCTCGGGCTGCTGCCTTTCACAGCACACCGTTGACTATTGAGAAAAATTTCTCGGCCCCCCCTTTTAGGAAATCCTGGATCCGCCCCTGAAGAGTATCGGAGTGGAATAAAGATCTGGTTTTAATCAAATTGGTTGAGTACGTATGGGTCATTTCAATGCAACTGGCTGTCCTTCCTGAACGATGGCTGCACCTAGCCCTTTATGGCTTGCACCTACAGTTAAGGTCAGTTCTTTGTCAGAGTCATAATAGCGCAACACGTGTGCTTGTGTGACAAGCTGCTTCAGTCTTTGGAAGTTTCTTTCCTGAGCAACCTTCCAGCACCATTCAGTTGTTTTCTGTAACAACTCGCGTAATGGATAGGTAACATCAGAGTTGTATCTAACACAATTCAAATATACATTTCACTTAAATCCTATTTCCATTCCACTTTTTATGTTGTGTCAGATTTTTATTAGTTTAAGTTATATACCAGTACATATACCTACATATAATCAATTATACATTTCGAATACACTATTTCTGGCTCTGTAAGGGAGAGAGTTCCTTAAGGGGGACAGAGTTAATATGCCCAACCCCGAATCAGAATTTTTCCCAAATACAGCTCAGTCGGAGTGTATGTTACTATATAATAGGTAAACAATCTTCAAACTATCATTGAACACGGACCCGTTACGGCACACAGTGACGGCTTCCGGAGTTGTATCTGACAATGAAGGTGCAGTGCGTGAGGGGAACATATTGTATTTCCATGCCATGTACAATATGATACATTCAGACAAGCTGTTATATAAGTGTCATCAATGAAGAGATGCATAGTAGAGATTTGAAATAGACAGGTACTTCTAGATAATTGACCTCTAGGGACTCGATCAGATTTAACCAGAGCTGTATATATATACTACTAGTTTTAGACGTCTATGATTTTTCATAAACCAAAGTGTCGTGGCCCTTGCTAATTTCCTCCAGAGTAACTTTTCATATTCACCATGCAATCTAGAAATACAACAGAAATCCGTATTCTCAGCAAATATTGCAATACAGACTTATATCAGGGGCGGGTCCAGGTGAGGGCGTAATGGGCGTACGCCACCCTTTTCAAAAAGAAAAAGAAAAAAAACTATCGTAATCTGCTAATATTGTATTGAATATGGCAATTTATTATATTCATTAATTATACACATAAACACCCTGACACTTTAACTATAAAATATACATGCTCAGGAACCGTTACATTAGTGCATTTCACAATTATTTTATGTTTTTTTAGCAAAAAAAGGTCCAAAAATGTTTTAGCCTCGCTCCGCTCGGCGACAGATTTCATTCTACGCCCCCTCTTTCAAATATACTAGAAACGTACATATATATGTCTACCACTTTAGCTATGCAGCTTCAAACCGCCAGGCAAATATAGTGTATCTGGCTTCAGAATCTCCTACAAGAGAAGGGAATTAAGTAAACTAAGTACTACTACTACTACGTGATACGTCCTTTCGAGGTAGATCACTAAATAACTAAAACTGATATAATTTACATATTTCACATAATGCAGTCTTTATACGTAAACACGGAATCAGATCTAAGTCTGTGGTAAAAGAAATGATTCAAAACCGGAAGAAAAATATTTTGTTACGGTCTTTTTACCTGACCGCCAGGTGGCGCTTAGTATCGATAAAAATGCGTGTAGACTGTTGTTACGGTAAACTTTGGTGAATTCGAGCGTGTCCCACGTGTTCTCACATGTCAATAACCTAAGCCTTCACTTTCTTACACGCGGCGTCGTTATCTACACGTTTCGGAACTTCTTAATTACTGTTTCTGATAAGAGACCAGCATCATTTATCCCAGGTAAGGCGGTGCAGGTACATGTATCTACACCACGCGTGTAGCTTACCTGTGTGTACGGGTTGTGTACACCTGTATATGTTTTTACCGGGATGTTTTGGGTTCACAGGCGTCTGTATCATCTTACACTATCAGTACGCATACGTATGTTATAACAGTGTTTTTTTTTATTCCGTAACCATAAATAATTATATAAATGGGCATAGCATTGGTGGATATGGGTTTAGGGGGAGCGGGGCGCTTTAGAAATTTCATAAAATATCGACTGGTAATTTAGAAAATGTCCAACGTCAAGCAATGAAATATGTTCCTATCCTAAAGGAAATAATACTCTAATCGATACTTGGCAACTTTTTGAAATTTCCAAGGGGGAGATTACGAGTGTTCAGAATTAAAAGCATAAATAAATAGTGTTTATGTAATAATAATACTAATACACAACATTTGATATTGAATATTAGCTCCCTATCTAGCTAACATAAGCCACCATAAAGCGCGTTACAGTACATAGATATACAATTTTATACAGTCAATACAATTAGCATATATATTAATCAATACAATAATAGTTAATGAGGAATTCGCAGGAGCTGCCTTATAAGGCGCTAACTACTAGTCCTATGTGCTGGCTAATATCTCCAGATCTTAGATAATAGGAATAATTTATCAAATTCTCTAGTTGAAAATGCTCAATGTTAGGGTTCAAAATCGGGAGACTCCCTCCAAAATAGGGAGAGTTGGCAAGTATGCTAATCCTTACTGATGTAGACTTGAACATTTTTGGCCAGAAGCGTATGTGGAAAACTGGTTGTAACTTGAAAATATTTACCAGGTAATGGATGAAGAGAAGCTACGTGTCGGAAGAAGTAACTTGAATCGTTCCAGAACTAGGCGTTACTGCAATAGGAAACTCTCCAAAAAATAACAAAAGTAGTGGATTTAATTAAGGTTCCTCGGGGTAGATTGTTTGTAAGAGAGCTGTGGATATGTGAAAAGTCTCCACAGTTTCGTAGTAGAATTTCAGCCTATCAGCTCCTTCAAATCAAGCCCAAACAGACATTGGTAGCCCGCATTTCCTCTAGCCCTGACACCAGATTAAGACATTTTGACAGATAGATGTCTGGTGTGTGTTGGGTTTTTTTTGTGGGGGGGGGGGCACACACCAGACATCTATCTGTCTAAGTCTGGTGTCAGGGCAAGAGGAAACTCGGGCTAAGATATTGGTAACAATTTATATAATTACTTCCTTATACAAATACTCTGTATAGAGTATACCAGTGCACGTCTGACGATATGTCAAGCATAACCAGAATGTTAACCCTCAATTATCTCCCCTTCCACCACAGTTGGATGTTTTAATACACAAGATGGTTAGATTTTAAGGTAAAGTTTTTCAGTGATTGTAAGTAATGTATTGGCATATTCATTGCTTACCAAATTACTTTGATAAAGCCAATGATATAATACAACTTTTGAAGGACTTGTACACAACCAACATTTATGTATTTTCTGTGCATCAAGTAGGGATGTCACTACAATATACAAAAAAAGTATCAGAAAATCAGTAAATTACGATACAAAGGCATATCATCAAATTGTATCACAATACAGAAATGAAAATAATAATCTATCGCAATATAGTAATTAAATTTTGCTCTATCACATTATTTTTCAATAGGTTAATTTTATGTCTGCTGGCAGTATTAATTTTACAAATTACTTCACATTCCAGTGGGTTTTTTCTGGGAACTTGCCGGGGCCGAAAATGGGCCCCATTCCCTATTGAAACTATTTCATATTTATGCCTAATTTCCAAAATGTATAGCTTCCCAATTGGCATACATGTATTTTCTGCCAAAATTGAGACAAAAAGTCTGCATCCAAAGTTAACAGAAAAAACCCACTGCATTCAAACTAATACATTAAAATGTATGCCAACAACTGTAAACAGTCCAGTACTTTAGTAGAGAGAATTATTTGTACTTGCATAATTAATAGGTGGTGAAACTCAGCCCCCAGTACTGTCTTCAATTGTGAAGAGCATTTAAAACAGTGTTTTTTTTTCACTACTTGAATCTTGCAACAGCCTTTTCTTTCATGAATAGGGGACATATATAGCCTGATTGAAATTGTTGTAGATGAGATCAGGAGGAAGAAAGGTAAAGTCAAAGGCAGCTCTGCCTACCCACAATGCCGGTAAATCTACCACAGCAACCACGGGGAATCCAGCGAGGTCATTCCCTTTGTCACCGTACATGGTCCTGATGTCGTTGTTGTTCTGGATGTGCATAGCCTACCTATCCTTTAAAGGTTTTCAGTACCTCGCCGTACACCGGACCATCAATGATGATGATCTGGATGGCTTTTGTGATGCTGTATTCAGCAAAACTTTGGAAGAAAATGTGAAGTTTGTCAATATGTATCCAAAAGGAGAAGCAGGGCCATACATCGGTCGCATTGGCTCCCAGAAATACAAAGATACCTTCCAAGGGGAAGAGGCTCCAAAAGAGTTGTCGAAGATACCACCTATCGTGACGGCGGTCACTTCAGACGATTTCTGGATAATTCAAGGCCTTATTAAGCAAGTGGTGGAAGGCAATGCGAAGGGCATGAACCTCCAACTGGTGGTGTTTGACATTGGTCTTTATGCTTCTGAGCTCGTCCTGGTCAGTATCAAACCACTTATATACACACTACGCTTCCATATTAAAATCAGTATCTTGTTAAAAATCTTTAAAGTGTAGATGCATACCTTCCATAGGATATGAAAAGTACGGGTAGGTTTATGTGAGCCCTTTAAGCTGAACAGTTTAACTATTTGTATGTAATGTTATACAAATTACATTACTCTTAATATTTAAATGTTAAGTGGTTTAGTACAATTTGTTTATAAATTGTACATTACGTACACTACAGAGCCTGAGGTAAATTGGCTTACTACAGGTACAGTCCATATGACATAGGCAGTCTGGAGCTCTTTCTCTTACAGATGTGGCATGGTCTCTTGAGAGCAGTTTCAATGTACTGCCAATGTTATATAAACTGTACCTGAAGTAAGAGACTATCAATAAAAATAATTATGTACCAGTCTTTTAACTTGTCAAAA
Source organism: Mizuhopecten yessoensis (assembly GCF_002113885.1). Taxonomy (NCBI): domain Eukaryota; kingdom Metazoa; phylum Mollusca; class Bivalvia; order Pectinida; family Pectinidae; genus Mizuhopecten; species Mizuhopecten yessoensis. The sequence goes on from NW_018404017.1 coordinate 316,106, forward strand.
TTTGACCTTACTTTTGAATAATATTGGGTTAGTAAAATTGGCACGCAGACTAGTAAAATTGGAAACTACTAGCTCGACTGACTATTGGATTTTAAAAATTAATTTCTATCCCTGCAGAGGAAGAGACTGTCTATGTCAGATGCCACTCAAAAACTCCCTACTGCAGTAAACTTCATACTAAGTAAACTTATGTTAAGAAATTAAAGTCAGTAAATGACACTTTATTGACTTCCTAAAGGTGGTCTCTGAATATTTAATTGTAGTCAATTATCCATGTAAAGTACAATCTGTGTACTTACACCAGTCCATGTCTGATATGTTAGACCCAGCTAAGTCTGCCCTATGTAATGATATCACATGTGTTCATACATATGTAACACTTTTGTTTATTGTTCTATTTCATGCAGTGTTATTTTTATGGCCTTTTATAAATTTATTTTTTCAAAACTGTGTAATTCACGATAGTGACATATATGTATATTTAATATCTAGTTCTTCGTAAACAGCACAATGATCACAGCCATGTTTCATTCACATTAATGTCATATAATCTGTATCTTCATTAATGGATCATATCACAGCCATGCTTAATATCCATATACCTTTGTTTTGTTCCAAAAACGTTTTACGTTATTCATCCTGAATGTTTTACATCTCTACAGTTGAAGAAACATTGCCAGTGTGATGTGCGGAAGTTTGACGCGAATGTCTACCCTCTACATGTGGCCGATTTCACCAACAAAGCCTACCGCCCAATTATAATCCAGGTTAGTTTCTGTTTGGGTCATTTGAGTAATAGAAAATATATATGGAAAACAATAAGTGCCCCCCCATCAGAGATGTAGTTTTTCTCTGGCCTTCATAAACTTTTGTTTCCATTTAGATTATCTCAGGGTCTAGATGTTAACTCATTCACCCCTGAAATTTCATAATGGACTATTCCAACCTTTGAATTGGAAGAGTTCAAATGTGTCTTCAGGGGTGAATGAGTTAATGATTATTAATATTTCACATGTTGAGGCTTAACATGTTCCTGAGGTCAAGGTCAATGTTACCAGAAACTAGAAAATGTCTAAGACATAAATGCCCCTGTCACCATGTGAAATGAGTTTGAGTGTTTGATTTTATATAAATAGTCACAACCACTTTGATCATGGGCAACACTATATGCCCCCCCCCCCCCCCCCCCCCCCATTTTATGTCGAGTGCATAAAAAAAACCCAGAACATTCTGTTAGAAATATGGTATATCCCTTTGTGACCTATCTGTGTTCATTTTAGTTGTAAATTGTATTCGGTGGATATCCTAAATACATAATGTTATGTAACTGGAATTTCAAATTTCCAGATTTTATGGTCACAATTAAAGGTCATGGTCACTGGCAATTAAATCTTTCTGGTAAGAACAAACACCAATGTTGCCTTAAAAAGTCGATGTCATTTAAACATGCATACCCTAGAAGAGCCTTTGAAGAACTCTAATACTATGACATGCAGTTCCCCTGATCATGAACACTTTGATAAAAACTCATCATGGCATTCAGTGACCTTGAACAAGGAAAGTTGTATAAGAACTCGCTATGACATGCAGAGGTAGCAGTATACAGTAGAGGGTTTAAAGTGAGAAAGGTAACGGATAGATCGTTGTGTTTATTGTCTCATTTTCCAGACATTTAAAAGGTTTTAATTAAATTTTGGGAAAAAGAAAGTGATATATAAGGTAGCAGTATACAGTAGAGGGTTGTGGCCATGGGTGATATTTTTGTTGAATGGCTAACCCCTGTATAATGATATGTATTTTTTTTATATAAAAATACAACTGTACTAAAATTGGTATAAGCATGATGAAGTGGGCTATGTGAGCTTCACATTTGTAAAAAAAGAAGATTTTTTTGGTTCGAGAATAAAATTTTGGCCATAATCAGAAAGGGTGCCTACACATGAAAAGCTAGCTTTACAAGAGGTAAAGTTTTGACAACAGCACACCATGCAAAATTGCAAAAAATCAAATTTTACAACTTTACTGGGACCCAGATAATTCTGCAACCAGGTAGGTAATCTTTAATTTCAGACAGAAATTAGGAAAAAAAATACTAGTTGCGGGGGTCAAATTTTGGGTCAAAAATAGCAATTTTTGGCATTTTTTGGTAATTTTTGATGTGGTAACCATGGTTTTCACACAAGTGACATACATAGAAAAAAGAGGTTTATACACTTCTCAGTACTTTATATGTATTGTAAATGTAATGCAGTTTACAAATATATATACATGTATACATGTGTTGTGTAGGGTAAATCCGCTGTGTTTACTTTTCCTCGACATGTGCCTTGTTTATCAGAGTCGGGCCATTTCTACTGTACACTGCTACCAGGGTCCAAGAACAAGAACACGTTATTAAGATTACTCCCTGTGATATGCAATGTTGTTTTATCACTGAATTCAGTTGTATGATAAAAACATTTTTAACTAGACCTGAAATACATATTATATTTACCAGTGATAAATCTACAATTTATTTTCATGGGTCCTTTTCAATTCTATTACTCAAAACAATCGGTCCCACAACGTTAAATTTAAGTATTTCGCAAAATTCTATTGAGTTCCATCAAAGTTCTATGAGTATAGGACTCAGGACTCAAATGTATAGATTTATCACTGATTTACTAACTATTTTGAATGCAATGTTTATCTATATATAATTAATAGCTGTATACTTCCTATACATTTGACACAGTTGATGCTCGAGGAATTTGGTTCAGCCATTTGGATTGATCCGGACGTCCGACTGCAGACAGTGTCTGACCTGACCATGCTGAAGTACCGAGGTGCTCGCAACTTCTTCCTGTGGGAGACCAGTGTGTTTACAGGCCTCACCAGCTACACAAGTCCAGACATGTTTAAATTCCTGGATGAGAGACGATGTGCTTTTCTTGATTTCGGCATGATGGACACGAAAACCATGGTATTTTACCGCACCAATCAGACATGGAAAGGAGTGATGGAACCATGGCTGAAATGTGTATTAAATAAAGACTGTCTCACACCTCCCAACGCTCGAAACAGCGAGTGTTTTCATTACAGAAGGCCCAAATGGACAGGCTGTCATTGGTATGACCAATCAGCGTTTAGTATCATTGTTAATCGTGTATTCCAGTTTAGTACCCACCCAGATCAGTATTCTGTGCCCCGGTTCACGTGGCACATTGACGTAGATGTTGTGTATTACTTTCCGGAGCAACCCTGGACCTACAAACAACTGGCTGCCCTGATGTTATCACCCTTCATTTGCTGTGGTGTCTTCTGGTTCTTGTATTCAAAGAGAAAAAGGGCAGCAGACCCCCTTCTGCCAAATAAATCCTATTATAATAAGCGGTAATAGATTGTATACCATTAGAAGTATTTTAATTACCTTACAGGGTAGATGGCGGGTTTCAGTTTTACAGGGTGAATGGTGGGGTTAAGATTGGATAATCTGGGCTTTAGATACCAATGTTGGGTGTGAGGGGGAGTGGAAACAAGGGTGGATGGTGGGGTTCAGATTGGATAGTCTGGGCTTTAGATACCAATGTTGGTTGTGAGGGGGAGTGGAAACAAGGGTGGATGAAGGTTTAATTGATGTGTGATCCAAAGTTTGGTTGCAGTAGCAGTACAATGTTCCCATTACAAGGCAAGTCAAAAGGGTACACTGTTGCTTTGGAAGGGGGATTGATCCTGATACCCATGGGGAAGGGGAAGGTTGGTTAAGGGAGAGGGGAGTTCCTCCAGACTCAAAATCCATTGGGAAGGGGATGGGTGGAAAAGGGAGAGGGGAGTTCCCTCCAGCTAGACTCAGCCCATTTGGGGGGGGGGGGGGATTTCCTCAGAGACAATTTTAAAAAAACACCATTGATTCTGAGACTATTTAAACTTAATGCATGGCGTAAATATACACATGTATACTGGTATTTATTTAACCATATAATTCTTCATTTGTCACTTACTTGATGTCATATTCCAGAAGTATTTTTTTTTTAAACTTGGTTGGTACATTCTGAGACTCATTAGAGATATATGGCATACATAATACCTAATTCATCACACTTAGTTTCCCATTGTGATAAGTGTTGCAGCTGCGGATTTTTCATAAATATTGGTGAATATATATGCCATCCATTTTTGTCTCGTCGGCACGAAGTAGCAGAAGCGAGACTAAGGTGTTGCTTTTCCTGCGACGGCTGCATTGTCAACATTAAGTTATTGCGTTAAAGTTCAGTTTCACTGAAAGTATAAGTGCTAGACCAACCAAACTTGGTCCATACATGCATCCTAGGTAGTATATCTAAAGCCATACATCAAATGCTGGATGTGGCCTACCTTTCATGGTCCATTGACTTTGTCAGCATCTCCATCAACATTAAGTTTTTGCATTTAAGTTAATTTCTCTGATTTGTGCATTGATGGTCAAAGCGTGACAAAGGCAACACATATCAATCGGAATGGCTTGTTTATTCTTCAGATAAAATTCATGCAAATTTTCTACCAAAACTTTTCGAACATGAGGATGACAAACTCAGTATGCACAACGCAATACAATCCTCATGTTTACAACGAACATAAAAACAATGAACTGGCATTTAGTACGTTATCGAGTTTCAAACTATTTAGTATTAATTTTTCTTAAATTGATAAGATTTTATAACAGAATTTGATAACATAATTTAACTTGTATATCCTCCTTGCATGTATGAATAAGTTTAAGATTAGTTGGGTTTTAATCCAATGTTGAAGTAAATGTTTTTTACCAGTGTGTGAATGTTTGCCGACTTCCTATTCTTACATTTTGTAATATAAATGCAATTAAACTTTCTACATTATTCCTTTTTTTCCTTTTGAGTATATTATAAAGCATAATCATCCGTTTTAATGGATTTCCTGAATGTGATACATGTTGATATGATGATTAAAAGCTAAGAGATTCCACTTGGAATTTGATCTGGATTTTTTGATAACACCTTTTATTGTATATAAATTTATTTAAATAGATAACCGTATTTCATCTTTACATATGACATTTTTTGTATTGCTTTGTCTTATATAACTTGAATACTCTTGTATTTACTGGTCTTGTTGAGATCTGAGCAGGTCAGAATAGATGTTGATAAAATCATTCTTTCTTGATGCACATGAACATAAAATTAGAAATTTCATTATATTTTCAAAAAGATACTTTTTGACTTTACATATGTATAAAGAATGTCCCTTTTTTACTATTATCCATCCACATTTACCTTAAAGTGTGTAATGAACTTTCACAGCTTTAATCCTACAGAAAGTTTTAAGTGTGAGAGTAAATATAATGTATTTGTAGCCTGATTATGGTCTACATGTGAGGTAGCTATGAGGAACACTAAGTTATTATTTTATTTACAGTTTCAAGTCATAAAATGAAAACATATTATCTAATAATATAATCATTAAAATGGGTGATTAAACGAGATATAATTTATACTTATTTATTCTGCTATATTCATATTCTGGTTAGTATTTGATACACTATATTTAAGCCTATCCGTATTTTGGAAAACACATGTGACTGTTATATTTTGGAAATATTATTGTATTGGAGGCTTCTGTCAGACTGTCAACACTAAAGTTTTTGCAAGAAAACTTGCTTATTTCGTGAAGTTTTCATGAAACATGGGAAGCATGTACAATATTCAAAGACAAGGGTCAAGCTTAAAGATCAGCAAAATCCATTTATCAGCAACTGTACAAAAAATATGAGGAGTGTAGTTATGACTTACATTGTGAATATTGAAGCCTGAACATACATATATGTATTTAGAAATGTTTATTTGCTCACTTACAAATATTGTCAAATGAAAACTGCATGCATGGTTGAATGTATTCATATATAAATTGAAATACTAATGTGATAAGTTAAAATAAACCTATTCCATATCTTTTAATATATCTATACAATTACACCTTATATTTGTTTTTAGATAATTATATACATTTGTATATTTATACACCCGGACAATTTCTTTCTCCGTCCAATTAGTGTTTTTTATTTTTGTAACTTAAATTAATGATTCATTATCTAAGTATTTGGTATTCATTTTCTATCTTCGCTGTTTTTCATCTGACTGTAAACAGCTTCGAAAATCGGAACTTGTACTAAAGTATAGTCACTCAAAATATCTTAACCCTGCTGTGCTTAGTTGTAAAGCCGTGGCTAGCCACACTCCATTAATTCTATATATAATCAAGCAAGATCAATAAGCTATTATTTAATCATAGGATACAAAAGTTATCAGTAAATAAACTAATTATATGCAAACTTTTGTTTCAAAAGGCTCATATATAACGTAAGTGAATTCTTACAGTATTCATTTCATGATTGCAAGGTTTTGTTATTGTTTTATACTCCTTTTCAGGAAAACTTATAGAAAAAAACCAGTACAAGTAAATTACTTTAAAGAATCTGTCATGGATTCATGCAGCTTTAACATCTGTTTGTTTCATACTTGGATGAAATGTTTCTCTTTTTTTTTTTAAATTTAAAAAGAAAAGTGACATGCAAATCACTTAATGATGGAGTATTTGTAAGCAGTTTGAATGTTTGTTTATTGTTTCATGAATATGTTTTCATTAAATCATAACTCGCTATTAACATTTGAATTGCTTTTTAAAAAAAGGTAAACAAAAACGTGACTTACAGGTATAAACACACATTGTATACTGACAACATCTGTACTACCTCTTGCTGAAATTGTCATCGGCTCAATCAACAGGCAAAAACAATATCAATGACGTCATAGTTTGTTGTGTCACATTTCTATCGTGTCACATTTCTAGCGTGTTGTGTCACATTTCTATCGTGTTGTAGTGCAATTGTGCTGTATAGTGTATTGTCTTTTTTGTTATACGAGTATGAAAACAAAAACAAACAAAAAACAGAATTTGAGTGTTTGCTATGAAAATAATAAAACTACTTGGGTGTTTATGATCTATATCTAGGTAATAATCCTTTCTGTTGTCCTCTGCCTCAGCGTCATGAGTGATAAATTCAACAATATGAATTTTAATGCAGCATTACTTTTTTTTTTGTAAAGAACATGCCGGTATCTACTATTTAGTTTTGATGGCGTCTCCCATTTGTATAGGCACCTATGTGGGTAGCGATTTGTCCGAGTAATGTCACAGGATGGAACATCATGCTGTCGTGTCGACATTGTGATATTTCACTGAGGTAGCATTACATTGTTTTCACCTCTGCTTAAGAAAGATATCTATGTCCCAGGGGGAACAGCCATATTGGATACATCCTGGTATCTCACATGGGTGCACTCACTTTCCTGTGCTATTCCCAATCAGATAAGGGAGTTTTATTAGGACGTCATAATTGAAAACGCATCAAAACGTCGTTTGACTGACTGTTGCAAACTTGCCTCTGCAACTAACACTACCTGAAGAACAGGAGAATTGTTTACAAGCTTGCCCTGAAAGTCTGGCATGGATCTTTATATCTAAGGTTTATACTTACAATAACATGGTAGTTGTCCTGCCCTGTTGGTCTCAGTTTGTGTATAGGTTATCTATAAACACTGCTATATTAAGTGCTGTACTTGTATTGTCTGTGTCCTGTTTTACCAGAGGTTTTGTTAAGAGGTGGGAGAAAGAGTCCATCATTATGTAGGTATGTGGGATATAGAAATTCTACACCCTGAGGAAGACTATTCATATTCCATATACATACAGAACATACAATAGACTTTATAAGTCATGTAAGCTTAGCAAAGACCTGAAACCTCACACCAATTCCATGTACAATGATATATATATATAGATATCAGTTATTAGGCAATCCTACTAACCTTTCAGATGTGTGAGGAAAATGCATAGTAATATATATTTATAGAATAATATTATAGGTGACTGATTGTATACATATAGTAGATTATATGAATATGATGTAAATATTACTGTAAGTATTGTTCATAATTATATATCTTGCTTGATACTCCAGGGGTTATGCTAACTTATGCTTTCTGCACCCCTGGAAATATATCATCGCAAAATTGAAGGCATGCAAAAAGCTATTTGATTGGGTTAAGGTAAACAAAAATGACAAACTGCCAGGCTGATACTTGTTCATTAAAGATATAGAGGAGAAACATTCGGCTTCAAAGCCAATCAGTTTTGCCTTTAGGCTGTGGTGTGGTTCTTTTGATGGCACACACCTTCAATTTTTTCATGACATTGTATCAAGGGGGGGAGGGGGGGCAGATGGTGTGAGTGTTATCCCTGGAATATCAAGTATAAATCATACTTGTTTAATAGCTAATATTTTGTGAATTATTATGAATACATAAATAAATAAATGTTAGAGTTGATGAAATGCAAGCTAGTAAATAATCCAAAAAAAAGGTCAATTGACATAAGAATATGACTCATTTTACAAAAGGTATATCATTGTCGATTAGGAGTAAAATCAGTAAATATCTTCCATGTAGTTCTTGCTGTGGATTTGTTTTTAAACATTTTAACCTCATTCTACGTTAAAGGTCACAAAAATGAATGCAATATGTGTTTGCCATCAGCATGAGTATCAGGTGAGCAGTGCAGACCCATTGTGCCTCATGTTTAACATTATATATATATTTACTTGTTTATAACAATGGAAGCCACTGTATTATTGCATGGTAGCTTACATGATATTGTTCACAATTCATACCAACTGTTTTTGCTCTGGTAAAGTCAGTTCAGATGATACTAGTTCCTGTTTTGTGTACATCTATACAAGAGTTTGCAATCAAAGTAGATTCCCTCTGACATATGTTTGTATATTTGTGTTAGTATTGGGTAATAAAAGCCTTAGGTGTGCGTGTACATGCATAATTATGTTGATGAAAATTATGCAAAACATTGTTCATGTAGCCCAGATATGCAATTCTTTTGACATGTGTTTATGTAAACAGTAAAATCAAACATTTTCGTGGGATATTAAATTTCTTTTATTTCGTGGTTAACAAAAATCCACGAAATTAAATGATATAGACAGGGGAAAATCAGAAATTAGCGAAATATAATGTCCTTGAAATAGGCTAGTATATGAAAACCACGAAATTTTAACCCACGAAAATAAATGATTCTACAGTATTTATGGGTAAGAAATAGTCACTAGTCTTTGAAATCCAGGATTCTGCTCTAAACATATCTTCTGTACACCATGATAGGTGTATGGAGAGTAAAACCCTTGGTTTTAAAAAATACGCTCCCCTTGACGTTGTTCCTGTAGTTTTTTTTATATGTAAGCTACATTATGATCCTTAGGCTTCAGTGCATGCCTGTATTAGTAGATGGATAAGACAAGAAACAGTCCCCAAAGTTATGCCTGTGTGCCCTTGTGAATAAGAAATGAAAAAAATCATGTATGCATGTATATAGTCCGAATTATTCCGACGTTTTATCGACTTTTTCATATCGGTCTGTATCGTCGATTAAAATGAGCTCTATATATGGATGTATTATTTAATGTGGACGAACAGTATATAGAGCCTTCACTATACGTCCCTGATGTGGACAGGGACAGTATATAGAGCCTTCACTATACGTCCCTGATGTGGACAAGAACAAAGACAGTCCCTGTGACAGTGCGTGCTTCTCTGTGGAAATATGTTGTCAAGTATAGCTGTCCTATACAAATCCAGTGTAGTCTATATATCTGTTTTCGGATAGATCTATTGTGTGTGTGCTTGTGAAATTTAGATGTGAACAAAAACCTGTTTATGTATGCATGTATTTGTGAATTTGGTCTGACATGGAACTTCACATGATCATATGGATTAATTTTTGTGGATAAAACAAGAAATAGTCCCCTATGACTACAGACAGAGTACGCATGCGTTGTGGATATGACATGAAAGAGGTATTAGAATAATTATTAATTGTATGAAAAAGAACTTGTATTTTAGTCAGGTCTAGTGTGCCTGTACTCATGTATATAATAAAAAAGATATTTACACATATCTTATTTTCCACAATATATAGTCCCGTGTGGTGTTATCTGTGCTACACATACGTGATATTCTATCCTAAAACGTTTCGTCATTATCGATTCAGTGTCTCGGATCAAACATAGCAAGTAGGTCTTCAAAATCTGGTTTACTGCAATTCCTGTTGACTAAACAGTCAATATTTATAAAACATCCTTGGTAGAGTGTAAGTTCCTCCATCGCTACCATTACTAATACAGAACGGCATATTGTATATATACCACTTTCAACCTGACCAATCGCTAGGCTGATACGTCCGACTTCAAAGCCTGTCAATTTTTACCGTTACGTGACGGCGAGATTCTTTTGATGTACATCAAAGGATCGAACTAGTCTCGTCTGATGGAATACCATCAGGTGGAGAGGAATACAAGCTCTTGATCGTGGTAGAATATGGGGGG
>NW_018404017.1:326935-374966 GCF_002113885.1 Mizuhopecten yessoensis
GGGGGGGGGGGGGGGGGGGGGGGGGGGGAATGATCAAATCATACAATAAAATGCAGTAGTTATGATGATTTAGACAATCTGAATGGAACCTGTGTATCATGAACGTCAATGCATTCGTCTAGCGAATACAAGAAAATCAAAGAACATGCAACATGGAAAAACTTTAGGGAAAGATAAACAGGCATTGAACTTCGACTAATACATTTATAGCATCACAACAAGTTATAAGCTTTATGTGTTGTCGACAGAGTAGCCTCTATAAATAGCCATAGGCTGGACAGTTGACCAGAGATTGCGCAGCCTGAAGAGGACTGCTCTCCATGTGTTTGTCAGTAGAATACAAATAGCACCAACGATGCCATCAAAAGAAGGTACAAAAGTGAAGATGTACGTTCTCCACAGTTGAAAATTGTAATTCCAGTAAGATATTACTGACAGAAAGCAAATACTTCGTCGAACAGCAGTCACCGTTTATTAGAAGTCTAAAAAAAGGTAATGCCGTGCAGACAGATCCAGACCAGAACAGATAATCTAAACCATGGAGGAAACGTGTTTCAACGTCATACATGAGCTCAAAATGATGTCGTGTTCCTGAATTGGCAGTTGGAACAGCTCACTTGCACCACAGGTCCTGTAACTTTGACACTTAGATATGAGTATGAACACCCCGACATTATCAGCGCCATTGTAGTGGCACATTCCAAGAACCATTTGGGAGGCAAATAAAAGAGAACTGTGATAGCTCTCGAGATACAGGTTTGTACAATTACGCCTGCTAAAGAGATGCATCAATCAATGGCTCGGACGGGGATATCGAGAACTGGGGACCTAAATGCTGGCATTTACACAGAAGATGGGCGGATTGGTCGAATGGTTAACACTCCGACTTTCTACGCAGGCGGCCGGAGTTCAATTCCCGAAGTCGTCGTACGCATGGATATTCAGAGAAAGTGTTTTTCTCCTGCCCATACAACTCCAACAACCCAGATGGAGTATAACGTTGTTCTGGGGTGGATGTTGCGGTATCTGTGCTGTAGCATTCAAGTGAGGTGGCACTATAAATGATGCCGTTGGAAGCATGGTCCCACTACAAACAGAACACATCACATCTCCAGCAAACACACAGGCATACACTCATAGGGAGATATTAGCCAGGTGGCATAGGAATAGTAGTTAGCGCCTGATAAGGCAGCTCCTGCTAATTCCTCAAAATTGTATATGCTAATTGTATATCTATGTACTGTAAATCGCTTTAGAGTGGCTTATGTTAGCTAGAAAGGTCGCGCTATATCACATGTTGTATATTATTATTATTATTGAAAGAGACAACTTACTTGTCGTCGATGCTCGTGTTATAACGCTGATTGCACTGCAGGTCCGGGGGATTCATAGACATTTTTTCGTATCTTACTGTATGTTATCGTTACATGTAACTATAATTAGCATCCTCATCCGTTTGCATAGTCCATTTATTTTCATGCGTCTTCAGAGAGTGAGGACGTAGCATATGGTGGTCAAAACAGTACTGCGATAATTGGACATGGCTCTGTTGATGTTGCTAGTCACCAAAGTTGTTCACAAAAGGCACCAGGGGGGAAATATGCACACATGACTGTGTTACCTGCTGGACAAAATATGTCATCAGGAAAATTGTTTTGTTTAACAAAACCAGCATCCCGTTCTGAACGTGTTATCGAAGCAGATCATGGATGTATCGGGAGGAATGGTAGGGATTGCAGTAGTTATCACTTTGAGGACAGAGCCGTATTTTATTTTATTTGACCTAGAAGCAACTAGGGCCAATTGATTCTCCGTTTAATTGTTTTTTGCCAAGTCTCCGTGTAATTTGTCCTTTGCCAAGTCTCCGTGTAATTTGTCCTCTCCGTGTAATTTGTCCTTTGCCAAGTCTCCGTGTAATTTGTCCTTTGCCAAGTCTCCGTGTAATTTGTCCATTGCTCATATTCTTCCACGGTTTCATGATTTACACTTAATTTGAATAGACGAACAGATTTTTCCTTTCTTTATCATAATGGCCAACGCACCAGAAAAGGTTAATACATGCTTTATCATATATATTAACCACAACTTCGTCATGTTCTGGACTCTGTAGAGAATAACATAAAGATAGATAGACAGACTCTCCATAATTTACCACTAAGGTAACGCGTTATTATCGAGTTAGTTTTATATTAGACAAGATAAACCACTCACGTGGCTACTTTTTCGAGACCTGAGAAGCTTTCTACATTTCGGGAATATGAAAGAAGCGCTCTTATTTCACACCTAGATTCCAGCTACATATAGCGCGCCATTGTAAACATTGAATGCACACATGTATGTACCTTCCGTGTATGTGTATGATAATCTATGTGTGTGTGTAAACAAATATTAGTCACGTGGATTTTATCGTCACATGACGGATAGTATCATTTTCTTAAAATAGCCGTTTATTTGAGCCGTATATAGCCAGTTACAGGGCGTAGCATTAACTATACAACAGGATCGCCGAATCTACCAGGTATTTATGATGGTTTGATTACAACTACAGTACCCTACACACAATCAGGGTCAAGCTAGCACATCCAAGATTTTACATCTATTCTAACAACAATTAATGTACGACAGGCCACAGGCTTTCGGAGATTCTACAACCTGTACTATACTAGTCTATAGTGTTGTACGACTAGGCCTATATCGAAGATTCGTTATTTCTAAACAACTTAAGGGTCTGCATGAATTTACAGAGTTAATACCTTCACACTGACAAGTATAAAAAGGAAAACGATTCATGTTATTGTTATGTTCCACTAAAACGTCATTCAGGCTTAATATCTTCCTGTACCGTGAGTAATGGATACTCAAGCAACTGAACTGAACAACAGAAACATAACAACCTCCCTATATTGGAAATAGGAGCTGGAGAGGGCCGGGTGGTTGGGTCTATATACTATAGTTACGTATAAATATAAACAAATGCAAAATAGAGATCTGAAATCATATATAATTATAATGTGATGGTAGTAAGTTAACTAGTACTAATAATATTATTATCGGCCTCCTCTACCCCACAATATATAAACAAAATCTCTCGTCGTCAGAAAGCTTCGTACGTTATCGCAGCTAGTAGTAAATCAGCTTACAGTGTATAGGGCGTTTCCAGAGTGCTTATTGTTAAAGAAGGACCTGATTGAATACTTAATTGGTGTATAATTAAGGAATTCCTTTCCTAAAACACTGCTTGTGAATGAGTGTATCGGGGAAGGGGTAATGGGATGGGAAGAAGTCTCCGATTGTGACACGCGGATACGCGTTGCAAATGAAATGTTTTTTCTTGTTTTAATTCGGAATCTTTTCGTTTCAGAACAGATAAAAGAAACCTTACGATGTACCGCCCAGCCCAACCTGGAGTGAACGTCACAGTTCATCATCCGCCTCCTCCTGGGTACCCCGCTCCAAACACGGGGTACCCTGCGTACCCGCCACAGCAGCCGCCGTACCAACCACAGCCATATCCGGTGCCACAAGCGTACCCCCAGCCTCCTGTCACATATCCTGCCCAGCCCCCAGTTGTGTATCCCGCCGGTTACGCCCAACCTCAACCCCCCGTCTTCGTTCCAGGACCCCCACCTCCCAGGATTGATGTTCATTTCGGTCGTGGGCTAAGGTTTGGACCTTTTCACCATCACCACCATCACGGGCGCCATCATCATCATTGGTAACCGGAAGAGCACGCACCTGTTCCGTTGTGTTATCGTTCCAGTAAAACAAACGTATAAAAAAATGTTTATATACTTATTATAACAGAACTCGGGGAAATGATGGTAAAGCAAGCGGAAGCGGATGCCGTTCCTGACTGTATGCAGCTGCTATGTACATTATAACTTGTTAACCAACCCCTGATAATCTGAAAGCCTAGCTGTGTGAACAAATCTCAACAATGACAACTGTATTAACTTGTGTATATTGTTCATTCTCTGGACAATCATAAACTGTTTTTATCTACATACAAAATCAATTCGGACCTTGCTCGCGGGTTGGATTGTTGATGGTTGATCTATCCTGTATCACGCACACGGGTCGGAATACACGATACTCAAAGTCCGGTTCATCAGTTATAAATGTAAACACGGTCAGAATTATCAGCTGTCGTGTATGCATATGTTTGCGCAACGATTTCACTGAAGAGTTGGCGCTGCGCATACTTTTTGTTTTTAATGTGTTACTGTTGATGCGAATTTTTGGATTTGGGTTTTGATGGGTATATATATGTAACGTAACGATGGGATCCACAATGGCATGCTAAATACGCCTGCATAAAGTGCATATATGTATGTACGTGGGCATGTACGTACATATAGCATCAAAATGAGATTAAAATTAAAACCAATTCCGGTGGGTTATAGTTACGATTGTTAAATGTTATTTTAATTACTGTTTAATATTTATAATTTGTAGAAACTGTTTGATATTTGAGCACGTTTTATCAAATAAACACGTTGAACAAATACGAAGTGAATGAAGTTGTATATGCGTTGAAAGATAATATGAAGATTTAGTGGAATATATATAGTTTTTACCACGTAGAAATTCCGTTTTGGGTTAAGCGTCCTCGCCACAGCTAAAGTCCTATAACGACGACTGACACCTATAGCTATAGGTAGACACCGGCGAAAAGGAGGAGTAAGTGGGAAAATCAAATTGGAAAAGAAAAGATAAATCCCAAGTGTTACCAATAGGGCAGCAGATCAACATTGGTTTCTTCAATGGCCGCTAAGTATAAAAGACGAGAGAATTACAAGTAAAAAGATAAAAAAAAAAAAAAAAAAAAAAAAAAAAAAAAAGATAACGTCGCATCAACTTTCGTTATTTTCGGGGACGAGAAGGGGCGATGAAACTGGCCAAGAAGCATTTATCTGGTAGAAAGTGCGAATTAAGAGCGACATTTTCCTGTTATTATTTTTCAATAGGAACTGCGCCACGTGTACACACTTAGGTGACCTAATGACACGGTAACAGCAGTGTACAACATGATACAGGTACAGTGCCGTAGCATACACTCAAATTTTCAAGAATTTGTTTCTTTAATCATAGAGTTTTATTAAAAAAAAAAAAATCATGATTAATATGAACCGTCCGTATCAATCATAATAAAAGGAAAGAAACATTTTTTTTTTCATGAAAATTGTTGTCTGATAAATCAGTGTTGTTATGTTATGTCTATATTCATTGATAAATCTCGAAGATATATGTAAATCAAACACAACTTGGTGAAGAACAAAACTTAATATCATTCATACAGAAAGTTGGGTTTTACTTGTTAATAAAACGAATTCCCAGAGCACGGAAGATTACTTCAAGGGCCTAGTATGTTCCATAGCGAGGTAATGTAGTCAAGGGCCTAGTATCTTCCATAGCGAGGAAATGGAGTCAAGGGCCTAGTATGTTCCATAGCGAGGTCATGTAGTCAAGGGCCTAGAACAGTATCTTCCATAGCAAGGTAATGTAGTTAAGGGCCTAGTATCTTCAATAGCAAGGTAATGTAGTTAAGGGCCTAGTATCTTCCATAGTGAGGTAATGTAGTCAAGGGCCTAGTTTCTCCCATAGCGAGGTAATGTAGTCAAGGGCCTAGTATCTTCCATAGCGAGGTAATGTAGTCAAGGGCCTAGTACAGTATCTTCCATAGCGATGTAATGTAGTCAATGATAAAGCATTAAGGCTGATGTTTTCATAAAAAAATAGATTACCGGACTTGTAAATCCTAAGCGAAGCCCTTGTTCGAAGTTATTCATTTCCAAATGTGTGGGTCCAGGGCAGGACTTCGGTAGGGGCACAAAGGGTTCATAGGCAGCGACTTTTTTAATTGTTATAGGCAGCTACGCATCTGACAGGTATATGCATCCAAAATTATACAGGTATACATCCTAAATAACATTAGTATACATCCTACAATACAGTTACAATTCTAATCATCCTAAATAATACAGGTATATATATATATATCCTAAGCAAGCTGTCAATAAGACATATTAATTAAGGTCGTTCCCCTTGACGTGGTGTAACTACGACACGAGGGGTTGTATTGACGTCACGCTCACTGGGTACGGCTGTCACATGCCTCCGTATGTATATCGTTTATTAGTGGTTTTTTAACAACATTTTATTAAAGTTTCTGTCCCTTATTCGTCGGTCACAATGGCCACCGCTTTACCCGGAATCCTGGATAAGAAGAGTTTTGTTGTTATCACCGGAGTAGGTCGAGGTCTTGGACGAAGCATCGCTTCGAAGCTGGTAGAAAAACTGCCGCCGTCATCTTTCTATGTATTTCTATCACCCGACCATACTGGACAGGAAAGCCTTGCGGGGAATTTGTCTACATCACACCCAGGAGTACGAATTCGAACCGAAACATTTGACCAGGGGAAAATGGATCAACAAATTTTCGACAATCTGTTTGTTGATATTTTGAAAAATGATAATCTGGAACCCGAAGAGTTCGATCAAGTTATCATAGTACATAACAGTGCAATAGTTGGTGACGTATCGAAGCATACATGGGATTTGACGGAAGTGACGTCATTGGTACATTTATTTGACGTAAATATCGTTGGCATGATACTCCTTAATGCTGCGTTTCTCAAAGTATTTACCGAAGTGACCAATCGGCTTATTGTCAATGTGACGTCAGGAAACGCCATACGGCCATACAAAACCATGAGCACGTATTGTGCAGGTAAATATCTCTACACTTATATTACAAATATTAAAGTAGATCTAATATTGTTAGCTAATGACACATGCTTACTGTCATTCTGTAATATTTCTTTAGATTAAGTTCACAACTGCTTATACCTCGCGAAAACAGATCTCGCAATGTTTCCCTGCGGATAAATAGTTTGAAGCCAGGTTGCGAAATTCAATATTCTCAAAGTCAACTTTTCTCGGCAAAATGACTTCTCAGCGTGATGTTTAGGGTTGTTTCATTGTCAATACACAATTAACAATAGGCGTGGTAGTTTCAGTTTTAAAAGTTTTGAATTATTGACAATCAAACAACAGATTAAAGCAATAGTAAAACAATTATAACATATGTAATCACAAAATAGGTGATGTCGAAATAATGCCAACATTCAACAAAACTAAACTAAAACATGCTTCGCTTTACCTCACCTATGTATCTGCTATATTGCTGGTACAATGTCATAAATACAATATTAGACAACACAAAAGTATGTTGATAAAGCATTTTCTTATATTTCAAATATAATACATGGAAAATCTGCTCCTTCCCTGTGAAGTTGACATCGTAGCCTTGAAATTACGTCATCTGACAAACGTCATTGGGATTTTCTTCTTGGAAGAATGTCTTTGCAAAATCATTTAACAAGGGCAAAAACTATACAATAAAAATTGGCAGATTGCGAACCTAAGAAAAGCAAATCCTACAGTGACAAAGAGCTGCTCACGAAACAAGAATCTAGATTCTGTATACCACTATATACATGCTCAGGGTTGTTTTTTGTTGGATGTTGGCGGGTTTCAAGTCATGTAAATTCCATGGAACCGATTTTTCTGTTTTTGTATGAACATTGGTCTGTTTGCTGTCATTGGCCCGGTTCCGAAGCAGCAACTTGTACCGTTTAACATATCAAAATGTACCTAATGCTTTCTTTAACATTTTAACAAATTTGGTTTTTATTCGCAAACCCAAGAATGTACACGAAGATAAATTATAAGTATAATGGCTTCGACAGTTTTGGTCCGGGCATTCTGAAAACCTCTAAACGACTGCAGCGTTAGATGTGCCGCTTCGACTCCCTGGACAATTTTGGTAAATCTTTCTGAACATTCCAAATAGGCAATAATTTTGACATTTACCTGGTTTCATACACGTTTTCATTTACCTGTTGCACGATATCAATGTTGATTTCATTGGTCTATGCAGGGACGTATAATGGATACTGTCCCTGCTCTATGTCTTTCAAAGTTATCGAGTTTCAAAACATTCCAATATGTCGGCCTTTCTTGCACATGTAGACGACTTTGTTTCAATGTGTGACGTTAATGAGATTCGCACATGCGCAAATATACCGAAACATAATTCTGGAAAGATCACATCATTCGATTGATTGGTGTCTCTGACGAGCCCGTTGAATTCTTAAAGCGAATTTCATTACAGGGACGGGTGTGTGTTGTAACAGGAGTGGGGCGGGGAGGACAACCTACAGTCCATACTTTTCAGTAAATCATCCATAGTACATTTTCTTACCATGTCGTCACTCCATGGGAGATGATATCACATTATCACGTATGAAATTACGTTAAAGATATTTGATGGGATGAGAGTGACGGTTCCAAAATGTAACAAGGTATATCTTACAGTTACACAATACATGCATATCAGTTATTACAATTATATATATATAGCTAAACATTGTCTTTTAACAGTACGTATATTGTATTGTGTTTCTAGCGACAGTTACATTATATATCTTTCACATAATATATCCAGTAACAAATTTCTTACACATGGAATGCTTTTCTGTTCACAGCTAAAGCTGCACGGGACATGTTTTTCCGGGTGCTGTCGTCAGAAGATCCGTCCATCCGGGTTATCACCTACTCGCCTGGTCACGTGGACACTGACATGCTGACGTATGTCCGTGACAATACGGCTGACAAGGAGCTCGCCGACAAGATCAAAGGTGGGTGGAACTATTATTTCTATGGTAAACAGAGGAAAAATATTTAAATCGTTGAGATAGCTTTGAAGTTTTGACGTTTACCTGACATGCGACTCGTCACATACAAAGAAAATACCCCAACGAGGCATATGGTGATCGAAAGAGGCGACTAATGTGGTAGCGCCGTAAACAATAATGAATTGACTTCCATGTCCTTGGTGTGGGACGATGGTTTGCTTCCCCTTTTCTTTTTGTATTAACTATTTTAATCCCAATGTTTATGTTCATACACCGACCGTTTACCTATATGTTCATACACCGACCGTTTACCTGTAGGCTTACACCGACCGTTTACCTATATGTTCATACACCGACCGTTTACCTGTATGTTCTACCGTTTGGTCGTGTATGAGCCTGGAGTCATGATGGAAATGGTTAATCAAAATCCGAAAGAAATCATCTAATCTTGCAAAAAGAAAAGAAAACGGGTAGGAATATTACTGGAATATTTGCCAATTCCCATTTAAAAAACATTTTTTTTATGAAGTTCTGAATAACTTATCTGTTGTACACGGTCAGGACTGTCAACGCTAAGTTGTACACGGTCAGGACTGTCAAAGCTCTGTTGTACACGGTCAGGACTGTCAACGCTCTGTTGTACACGGTCAGGATTGTCACTCTCTTGTACACGGTCAGGACTGTCAAAGCTCTGTTTTACACGGTCAGGACTGTCAACGCTCTGTTGTACACGGTCAGGATTGTCACTCTCTTGTACACGGTCAGGACTGTCAACGCTTTGTTGTACACGGTCAGGACTGTCAAAGCTCTGTTGTACACGGTCAGGACTGTCAACGCTCTGTTGTACACGGTCAGGACTGTCAAAGCTCTGTTGTACACGGTCAGGACTGTCAACGCTCTGTTGTACACGGTCAGGACTGTCAACGCTCTGTTGTACACGGTCAGGACTGTCAACGCTCTGTTGTACACGGTCAGGACTGTCAACGCTCTGTTGTACACGGTCAGGACTGTCAACGCTCTGTTGTACACGGTCAGGACTGTCAACGCTCTGTTGTACACGGTCAGGACTGTCAACGCTCTGTTGTACACGGTCAGGACTGTCAACGCTCTGTTGTACACGGTCAGGACTGTCAACGCTCTGTTGTACACGGTCAGGACTGTCAACGCTCTGTTGTACACGGTCAGGACTGTCAACGCTCTGTTGTACACGGTCAGGACTGTCAACGCTCTGTTGTACACGGTCAGGACTGTCAACGCTCTGTTGTACACGGTCAGGACTGTCAACGCTCTGTTGTACACGGTCAGGACTGTCAACGCTCTGTTGTACACGGTCAGGACTGTCAACGCTCTGTTGTACACGGTCAGGACTGTCAACGCTCTGTTGTACACGGTCAGGACTGTCAACGCTCTGTTGTACACGGTCAGGACTGTCAACGCTCTGTTGTACACGGTCAGGACTGTCAACGCTCTGTTGTACACGGTCAGGACTGTCAACGCTCTGTTGTACACGGTCAGGACTGTCAACGCTCTGTTGTACACGGTCAGGACTGTCAACGCTCTGTTGTACACGGTCAGGACTGTCAACGCTCTGTTGTACACGGTCAGGACTGTCAACGCTCTGTTGTACACGGTCAGGACTGTCAACGCTCTGTTGTACACGGTCAGGACTGTCAACGCTCTGTTGTACACGGTCAGGACTGTCAACGCTCTGTTGTACACGGTCAGGACTGTCAACGCTCTGTTGTACACGGTCAGGACTGTCAACGCTCTGTTGTACACGGTCAGGACTGTCAACGCTCTGTTGTACACGGTCAGGACTGTCAACGCTCTGTTGTACACGGTCAGGACTGTCAACGCTCTGTTGTACACGGTCAGGACTGTCAACGCTCTGTTGTACACGGTCAGGACTGTCAACGCTCTGTTGTACACGGTCAGGACTGTCAACGCTCTGTTGTACACGGTCAGGACTGTCAACGCTCTGTTGTACACGGTCAGGACTGTCAACGCTCTGTTGTACACGGTCAGGACTGTCAACGCTCTGTTGTACACGGTCAGGACTGTCAACGCTCTGTTGTACACGGTCAGGACTGTCAACGCTCTGTTGTACACGGTCAGGACTGTCAACGCTCTGTTGTACACGGTCAGGACTGTCAACGCTCTGTTGTACACGGTCAGGACTGTCAACGCTCTGTTGTACACGGTCAGGACTGTCAACGCTCTGTTGTACACGGTCAGGACTGTCAACGCTCTGTTGTACACGGTCAGGACTGTCAACGCTCTGTTGTACACGGTCAGGACTGTCAACGCTCTGTTGTACACGGTCAGGACTGTCAACGCTCTGTTGTACACGGTCAGGACTGTCAACGCTCTGTTGTACACGGTCAGGACTGTCAACGCTCTGTTGTACACGGTCAGGACTGTCAACGCTCTGTTGTACACGGTCAGGACTGTCAACGCTCTGTTGTACACGGTCAGGACTGTCAACGCTCTGTTGTACACGGTCAGGACTGTCAACGCTCTGTTGTACACGGTCAGGACTGTCAACGCTCTGTTGTACACGGTCAGGACTGTCAACGCTCTGTTGTACACGGTCAGGACTGTCAACGCTCTGTTGTACACGGTCAGGACTGTCAAAGCTCTGTTGTACACGGTCAGTACTGTCAACGCTCTGTTGTACACGGTCAGGACTGTCAACGCTCTGTTGTACACGGTCAAGACTGTCGACGCTCTGTTGCTTCCCTTCTCGTTCTTTTAAAGTAAGAAGATATTGCAACTTAATCAATATTGCTTTTTATTTATGTGATATGGTTAATCTTTTTTCCTTTTTTAGCGGTATACAACGAAGGACAAGTTCTGAGCTGTGATGCTTCTGCCGAGAAATTAGTCGCCATTTTGGAAAAGAACACGTTCGAAAATGCATCTTACGTAGCATTTGGCGATCCTCTGTAAAACGGCGTTGCTACAGCAGCAGGGTGTGTCATTGTATGATGTACTAGTTTGTAACTTAGCGGGGACGAATATCACTTCCTCGTAGTTATAAACTCGGCGTAGTGGTCAACATTCCATTCCATTCCATTCCATGATGTCTTCCACAAGGAAGCACAGTCAAACGATCAACAAGAAATAAGCACTGCATTGTTCAGGTACGACCCTCTCTCCCAGGAACAGCAGTGAATACAGCGCCTAAAGGGATCATCAAAGTTTAATTTTAGCACGACCACTCAATTACAACCATGCCATCATCAACCCTGACACTGCCAAATCCCTAAACGTGTCTGGGGTTTAACCTTTAAAAGGCGGTTATAATCCACAAAAGTGTCCATCAAAACGCAGCATACACAGATACATGTATATCTTGGTTAATACACGCCGACATGCTGGACGGCCAGTTCTCGTTTGGTTTCGACAAAAAAGCACATATCACCAAGGACAATGGATCATTCCCATACCCACCCATGGAAAATATAACTCCAGACAGAATCTGCAGACATTGGTCAATCTGCAGGCGCGCGCAACATAACCAGGTGAGATTCAAACACGTATTCTGGAGGAACGTACAACCGGTTCCTCGTCGTTCTGTTAACGTTTGAGCACATTATGTAAAACGTCTTGTCCAACGTCGCATAAAAAGAAATACATCATGTGTTAATTAAAGAGGGTTCCACCAATATTTATCTCGGTTACCAAAGATCAGTCAGTAAGCAGTACAGATAGCAAAGCCCAAGCAAACGTCAGTCTGTTAATGTTCCATATTAGACTACTCCACCAGCTGAACAACTATACAGGCATTGACTTTTCCAAGACTACCACTATAACAGCTAGGTTATTCTCGATTGCTTCCCAAGTGATGTCTAGGTGGGCGGCATATAAGGAAATTCACTAATGTTACGTCCGTTATCGTTATTGCCATTTAATAACGACTTGTAAGCACATTATCATCACAATTTAGCGTCAGACTGGTCACATACGATTGTAGAAACACCAAGACGCAAACTAACACAGACGTATTGCAACGAGTCATGTACAGGGTCAAGGTCATGGCAAAACCACGCAACACGGCTACGTCCAAGAGGAATCGGATACATTTAATAATGTAGGATAAAACATGTATAACAACCTGACTAGAACCGACACCTTGTCCAGGTAGAAAACAAACTCAGTCACAGCGTTCATCCAAAACTTGATCAGATTGTCCTGGCAAGACAAAGGCGTTGTTACGGAATACGCTGTAGTCTTGGACCTAAAACTACAAATATAATTCGAAGACACGACACGGTACAGCAATCAAGGGACCGCCTGTCACTGGTTAATTCGCCTGACTTTCCTATCCCCTGGTCACTCCATTTCTAATGAGTGGTATTACGTAGCAAACACCAGAACACGCACCTTGCATAGACGTTTCTTCCAAAATACACCGGACTTCAGAACAATATATACGATAATCAAGTAGTAGTAGTAAGCACAGGGACCTGAGAATTTGGTACAGCTATATTTGGAACTAAACTAAGGTGTTCAGAGAAATGAAATTGTACGTTTTAGTGGTTCAGATAAACTTTCGGTTCCCCCACCTTATGATGATATATACGATCATAATGTGTGGCATTTTTTTTACCGAAAGTTAATCTGAACTCCGAAAAAGTGTAAAATTACTCTTGAGCACTTAAGTTTGGGTCCAAATATAGTTGTAACAAATGCAAGTTCTCAGGTCCCTGCGTGTGTCGATCAAAACCCCTAAAACATGTAAAGTTACTCTGAGCACCTTAGTTTGGGTTCCAAATATAGCTGTAACAAGTTCTCAGGTCCCTGCGTGTGTCTATCTAAACCCCTAAAACATGTTAACTTACTCGAGTACCTTAGTTTGGGTCCAAATATAGCTGTAACAAGTTCTCAGGTCCCTGTGTGTGTCTATCTAAACCCCTAGAACATGTTAACTTACTCCGAGAACCTTAGTTTGGGTCCAAATATAGCTGTAACAAGTTCTCAGGTCCCTGTGTGGGTCTATCTAAACCCCTAAAACATGTTAACTTACTCCGAGCACCTTAGTTTGGGCCAAATATAGCTGTTACAAGTTCTCAGGTCCCTGTGTGGGTCTATCTAAATCCCTAAAACATGTTAACTTACTCCGAGCACCTTAGTTTGAGTCCAAATATAGCTGTAACAAGTTCTCAGGTCCCTGTGTGGGTCTATCTAAACCCCTAAAACATGTTAACTTACTCTGAGCACCTTAGTTTGGGTTCCAAATATAGCTGTAACAAGTGCTCAGGTCCCTGTGAGTGTCGATCAAAACCCCTAAAACATGTAAAGTTACTCTGAGAACCTTAGTTTGGGTTCCAAATATAGCTGTAACAAGTTCTCAGGTCCCTGTGTGGGTCTATCTAAACCCCTAAAACATGTTAACTTACTCTGAGCACCTTAGTTTGGGCCAAATATAGCTGTTACAAGTTCTCAGGTCCCTGTGTGGGTCTATCTAAACCCCTAAATCATGTTAACTTACTCTGAGCACCTTAGTTTGGGCCAAATATAGCTGTAACAAGTTCTCAGGTCCCTGTGGTAGTATTACCACTCTAAATAACTTTACATAAACTTGTCTGGTTAAGGTAGATAACTCTCACAAACATATTATAACATGTATACTGTAGAAGGTAGTGTATCTCCTTAAATATATTGATCCATCTTGATACAAACAACGCTTAAACCAACTTCAGTCAGATTTGTTAAATAAAACATATTTTAATGTATACATAGAATATCTTGTGAATGACAGGTGAGCCCACATCAACATGAGTCTCAAATTAAACAAAAATGAGTCACAAAATGCAAGCTCAATATAAAAAATAATAGCACAGTATTTATTAAACCGGACCATTTATAAACATAAAACTTTTAATGAACAGTAACACATGGACATTAAATAACATACCATAAAACAAACTCATTTGTACAAAGTAAATTGATAGTTACTGTGTATGCAGTGCTAGAATTACCCTTACATCGTAAACCACTGAAGTATTGGTTAATGTTACAATTGCACCTTTAATCAAGGACTACAGGTAGATCACACAAACCCTTCATGTTGTATTCTAGGCCGCATTTTCTGTATATTTTAATTCGGATACATTTTATATTGACCTGTTATTTCATTTTTTTTCATAGTTCCATATCCAGGACTTGAACATAATGAGATTATCATCACATATGGATGTTTAAATGTACCTGTGGAAGAATCAAGGGATATTTGAACTTTTATGATAATTCATATCTAAACAAACGTACGTATGTAAAGTATTTACTGTAAAATTGTATAATCAATTTAACTGACTTATAAATATAATAAATGTTCTTTATTGTAAATAAAGTTGACTACATTGTAAATACAGCATGATACCTTATGTCTAATTTACAGAAATTAAAAAGTTCCTGTTTCAAAATCACTACCAGTATCATCCTCTTCATGGTTGATATTTAACAACAACAACCACATACTATCAACAGACCAGTTTCCCAATTACTAAAACCTACAGTGAATAACGTTGACTAAAAAAATATTCAAAATGTTAAAACAGAAAAATAAGTCATAATTGCAGCTAACGTAGTCGGTAGTTATGCTATTTGATTATGATGTTATTAAAAAAGATAAAAATTCTTTGTTAAATTTTGATTGGCTACAACAATTTTGACCTAACTAGTTCAATATGAGGATACACAACATTGTTGGCAAACCACCTCTCCATCATAGTGTGCGTGGAACAAGCCACCCGAGGAGTTCCGAGGGGGTCTCCATAGTGTGCGTGGAACAAGCCACCCAAGGAGTTCCGAGGGGGTCTCCATAGTGTGCGAGGAACAAGCCACCCGAGGAGATATCCATTATAGTGTGCGAGGAAAAAACCACCCGAGGAGTTCCGAGTGACTCAATGTAGTATTGCTATTCTACTGACCAAGGGGTTGTCTGTTTGGACCATGGCTGTGGCACCTCACTAATGCTATTGTGTCCTTGGGCAAGATATTTCATCTTGATGGTTCTAGTCTACCTAGCTGTACTCATACATGTTGTAGGTAGGAGCAAGACGGAAATTAATCCCATACAGACGATCACACTTCTGACAAGTCATTGACTTTCAGTTCCTTTCACATGGAAATTAAGTATATATCAAAGGTTACAATATACATAACAAAATAGATAATTATATTGTACATGATTTGAGCAACAGATGATTGACAAACTCTTTTTTCTAATTAAGCTAAAATTCAGAAAAACAGTACACCTGGATTTGCTGATATTGACATTTATAGTTTTATCTGCCTGTAGTCTGTTTTGTATAAATGTGTTCATCATCATATACAAGTAACTATCCTTGGTACATAAATATGTCTGTCTCTTTATTGTTTGGCTTAGAAAGACGCCACTAAATGTAGGCACAGCATCTGTATTCTAGAACTGTTCTCAAACTCACTTATGATATAAGTGAACTTTTCAACAGGTACATTCTTACCTTTATTAGGAATAGAGTGAGTCCAGAAGATTAATTTGAGCGTGGGAAGAGTTTTATGAATACAGCTCAGAAATCAAACTCCATTAGCTTAATGTGACATTGATTTGACATTCACTTCAAAACTAAAACCTATACCCAGGTATGTTCTGGGATTCAGCATGATCTCCAGGAGACATCACACATGCTAATGATTCTACAGACACATTATGAGGGATTTGAACATTTTACATCAGTACTAGGAATGACAAGCATTTCTATGGAATTTGTTAACACTAATGGATGTATCACAGATATTTGTTCTCATGCATTGTCCTGGCATCCAGTGTTCTTCTCAGAATTTGTTTGTGAAGAGATCATAATATTGTAGTTAAAGCAGCATCCTAGATGGAATGCAAAAGCATGGGGAAATGTTGTTTTTTCTATTTAATATAAAAAAGAAAGATTTTCATGGTAATATTGTAAAGAAATGCAAAATCATATTACCATGATGCTTAAACAGTCCGTGAAGAACACTGGAATCAATATCTTAATGAAAATTACAATCATGTACTAAACACTAACTACATATACCTGTACATGTTAACCATACAAAATTATAGCAGACAAAATATAGTATATTTCAAATGTCTCAATAAATAAATGACTTAAAATTTCTACCTGAATTAAAAAAAGTACCAGACCATTGTTTTTATCTCTCATTTGATATCAGCATATTGTTTGGCTGCATGTCTATACCGTAAGTATAAAATAACCAGCCTGAAAAAGGCTCACACAAGGCACAAGAATAGATATTTATATAAAATATCCAAATAATTATACAGGCAAGTAAACAACACCATATAAATAGATACGATTCAAGACAAGGATCACCTGAGGATACAATTATCATCATACAATCTGTCTATTTTCATTATTATACCCCATTTTCCTTGTCGCCTTTTAGCACAATCATATGAAATAGGGCTGCGAACGATATATCGTATATTATCGAATCGTATTACTTTCTTGTGTATCATATGGAATTGTTTTTTTTGCAGTTATCGCAGTAAGTAATACAGTAATTAAATAATCAATCAATTTTTATCAAACTCTAAAAAAGTGTACTTTTTTTTCTTAATCTGTCAGTAAAGATGTGGTCAACTGTGCAGTCTTACCCCAAAGTACTAGAAATTATACAAAAATATATTTCGATAGTTTTTTCTATTGAAGTCTGTGACAAAACTTGATAAATTCATATACATACATATCATGAGGTATGCACATGGAGACTTAAGGATGTATGCTACCTTACTGTGACATGGAGACTTAAGGATGTATGCTACCTTATTGTGACATGGAGACTTAAGGATGTATGCTACCTTACTCTGACATGGAGACTTAAGGATGTATGCTACCTTATTGTGACATGGAGACTTAAGGATGTATGCTACCTTACTCTGACATGGAGACTATTAAGGATGTATGCTACCTTACTCTGACATGGAGACTTAAGGATGTATGCTACCTTACTGTGACATGGAGTCTTAAGGATGTATGCTACCTTACTCTGACATGGAGACTTAAGGATGTATGCTACCTTACTCTGACATGGATACTTAAGGCTTTTTTCCTTTCAAACATCAATGTGAAAACCCATCACACAATTTAAACTAAGTTTGGATGTTATCTCCATAATAAAACCTTCATGTACTTTCATATGGTATATGAGGTGGAAGAAGGGGAGGGAATCTTCTGGACACAATTTTCTGGTTCTGTTTCCAATAAACATCAGCGTCCGAAATCTTTTAATAAATTTCCCAGTTGTCTTGAACTTGCCTCCTGCAAGAGAAAAATAAGGGAATTCAGTAAAATTACTTTGTTAAAGAAAAAATTCCCAGCAGTAATCCCAGGACGATTTTTGTCCAAGAGATTTTCTGGTTATGAACCCTGGAATGTTCTTTGGTAGGCATAAGATCATAAAACATCTGAAAACTCTACATCTCTACAGCGACATAAATTCCTTGTATAATTAGGTGTGGGTTTGGTTTGTTTGTGTTTTACATCCTTTTAACAGCTTTGGTCAGGTTTTGGTGGTGGAGGAAAGCCAGAGTACCCGGAGAGAACAACCTGTGACCAGTACCTAGTAACTGCCCCACAACCCAGTGGTAAGGGCAATTGATCGCCGACAGTCAGACACTTTAACCACTAGGCCACCATGGCCCACAACCAGTGTGGGAGGCCAGTGACAGAACCACTACAATTATTCACCACCCCTGTTTTCACATCATCATAACAGGTAGCTCTAACTTAAATCTTGTCCGACATATTTTACATGTAACAAAACATAGTAGTTACCGTCACTGTACCCAAATCGGGACACTTGTGGGAAAATGGCCCAAGAAACTGTCAATCAAAGCAAAGAAGTACTTTTATGTATACAGTTTTCATTTAATAATACTTTTCATGACAATTACCTTAAACTGTAATAAGCTTTATTGGCTGCTGATTATCATTACATGGACAATTTAAAGGTAAGAATAATGACCAAAACAACACTTTCCTGATTTACGTGCCGTGTGACGCTATTAATTTGGATATCATTTTCAAAAATCTCTTTTATCAAAAATAATGCTAGCTTGGAGAAGAAATTTAATCAGAACCCTCGTTTTCAAAAATCTATTTATCAAAAATAATGCTAGCTTGGAGAAGAAATTAAATCAGAACCCTCGTTGATTTTCTGCCGATATTGATCATTTATCCCCAAATATTCACCAAAATACTGGAAGTGTCCCTATCAGGGTAGTCAAGACGGTTCAAGGGCCCACACAACTCTGATAGTATTTCGTATTCTTTTTATAGAACTACGCGCTCGAAATATCAAATTGTGATAGAAATGAAAAGTGGAAAGTATCTATTTATGAAAAATGAACAAACATTTTTGGAATTGATAGTATTGTCTGAAGAACATTGATATTTATCTAAAAAGTGTCCAGATTTGGGTACAGTGGCGTTACAGCTTTGAATTCTCTTAGAAATTTACAGGTTACAAACTCCAATTACTTGACTATGGGGGTGAGGGGAATATTCCTGACAACTCCATGGTTGTTCAAAGAATCAAATGTGCCTTCCAGATTACCGGTAAACTGTGTGATCCATTCCATTCGCGCCTACATATAATAGGACGGTATAGTTGAGCTACGATAGTTTTACATGATAATTAAGAAACATATCCTATAGACTAGTTACAGTACATGTCTCGGGGTTTTTTCTTCTTTGTTTTTTTTTTTTTTTGCAAATGTCAACAACACAAATCCACAAACAATAGCTTACTTTGTATTTTTCATGTTTCATTTCAATATATTTGGCATGGTCTTTCTGTTTCTGGACTTCACGCTTCAGCCGAGCCATCTCCTCTCTCACCTCGGTGTCGGCCATGTCGCCGTAGTCAGCCAGTTGACTAATGGTGTTGCGACTAGCCTGTAAGGTTACCATAGTCATAGTAATTTGCATACCTAACTTAATTACAATGTAACTTAGTTCTAAATCCAGGCTACAAGAATTCCTGTGGGATAATATGTTACATATTACTGATTATTTTAACAGTGAAACTTAAAAACAGTATTAATTCTGGCTCCAATATTTGGTCTGGAATGACTTTTTATAAAGCTATTGGGTTGTTACTGTCACGGTAACACGGTTAAGATAAAGATTAAAAATTGAGACCAAAAAAAAGGGGATTTTTTTTTATAAAAATAGTTTTTGGTCAATAATTATGTATATCTTGTTTACATTTAACATGTTGCTAGAGTCTTGGGTAATGCAATACTTAAAACAACTAGGATTTACAAACTGAGACCAAAGCTTACTTGATATAAACAGAAATGCTTTGTGCATATTTACAATACGATAAAATTAATGATGACAAAATGACTGTGAAAGAAAACCTCTACATTGTGGCCTATTAAATAATTTCAAATTGTTCATAACATTCATGCACACAAAGTGAAAGGCATTATATAAAATCCATTGTAACTGTAAGTACTACTTCAGAGCATTACAGAGTTATTTTTATTGTTAGGAATTACCCACCTTTTATACATAAACATACATTTTAACAGAATTCTGAATAATTTGTTTCTATTTTTAAATAGCAGACCTGAAAATAAACTAAGATACTCTTTATCTACTAAACAAGCCAAGATTCATCATTGCAGTTAGTCATACATAGCAAAAAATATCCAAAACTGAAACCACATTGCAAAAATCAAGCTAATACTTCTAGCCCACGACGCGGTATTAACTTGTAGCTACGGCCATAATCCTAGACCATGACTCACTGTTAGTAAGCAGAGCTAGAGCATAAGCACGAACCTAACATCACAATACATCTTATACGTTTTTATACTTTAAATGGCTGCATTGCTCTCTACATTCACAAAATATTGACACCTACTACATTTCTTATACAGTACAACAACTAGAAATGCCTGTAAACCATGGATTCCCTCCCCTTGAATTTGATAGACTGATGACAATGAATCTATTGACAAAATAATAAAGGTTGACCTATGAATATCAACAGCGACTTTGATGTTGACCTTTGATATACCTTTGTATAAACTTTGATGAAAATCTGTTAAGAAATGAATTTTGTGGAGTCATGACATAGAATCATTATGCCACAGGACAGGACAGACATGGGTAATAATATATCCCCCTGCACCAGGGGGGGGGGGCCTAATAACAATTGTATGTAACTTTGAACATTTGACCTCATTAAAATATATACATGTAATATCTATCAAGGAATTCTGAAAAGTTAATCAATGCAAGCTAATTTTTCCTCCATGATGAAAATAAAGACTTGCCATTTTATTGTTCATTCACTAACCTCCTACAAACATTCTTAACCCCTCCCTCATTTTTATTTTCCTGTGAAAATTGTTTTGCTAACCATCCTTCCCTAACCCAACATTTACTGAAAACAAAAAAATGGTGAAATAATCTTTAATATACCATTCCAATATGATTATGTGACTCTGGTATGTAATACACAAACTATGGTTACCAAGTATGGGATACAAATGTGGTATGCTAAATGTTATAAATACATCAGATACTGAAATTGTGTACAAATATGGTATTCTACATGTGACAAACAATGTACTAATAATGTACGATATGGTCTACTTCAAAAACTATCTTTCAAATCTGGATCTACATTATTTGATAGAGGAGTGGTATAGGCCAATAGCCCTATGTTAAAATTTTAATGTTGTTGTGCTATATATGATAAACTATAGATATTTTTATATTTTACTGATTTTATTATAAATGATGTATATGTACAAATAAGTTAATACACAGTATTTTCTAATGCAGCCTAATGATACTTTCATTTAACACTATACATCACATGAAAGCATTCAGTACCCAGTGTAGAAGTCAATCTCTATATCTTTGAAACTTTCATGTGAAAAGTCGGACAAGCTGATTCCTTCCCTCAGAAAATAACTCTTCTGGCTGGTTCTACCAGACTATCAGCACGAGTGACCGACTACAGCTACACTGGTACCTAGTTGCTGATGTAAACATAGGTCGCACACAAATATTCAGTTTTTAATTAAATTTCCTTGTCATGCTAGTGCGAGTGCTTTGACAGTTTTAATTGGTGAAGTGTCAGGCATAAACCAGTTATTTTGTTGTGTGTCAGAGTGTCTTGTACAGGGAAGAGATTTATTATAGGAAAATGGCATTTTAAGTAGGTTTGTAAGGAAACAATTATCCAAACAATTTTTTTCCATGCATTGACAGGTGCAGAATGAAGAATATCAAATCAATCGCTGAATACCGTTGGGAAAACAGCCCATTTAGGATTTTCCATGCAAAGTTGAAACACAGTACAACATTACATAATTTCAGTTTTCTTTACAATACTGATACAGATAGGACCTTATCATGCTTATGTGAAATTGACACAATCCTGTTGTTGGAAAGAGCATTTTATGTGAACAGTGAATGCATGCGTCCTGTGGGATTGGGATGACGGTGAGAGATGAGAATGACATGCTGGTCTAATGGTGACTATTATATACCCCCTTCTTGGCTTTCCTCTCCTCCTTTAATGCTTCCATGGCCTTTAGTTAACAGAAAGCGTTGATTCGACTTCAGATTAGTAATGTTACACCCTACTGTAACCTATTGTAACAGTTGTTGATATAAATTCTGATTAAATAATAATCAATCAAAAATGACGGAATGAATCTCCAAGACATCATAGCTATAGTTAAGAGGCACTATATGATCAAACATGTCGATATAAAGAATTGACAGAGAATTTCATAGTGATTTGTTAAGATTGTATAAGGTCTATGACATAACCAGTTAGGTATATTGATACAGAATGTATAATATTTGGTATACAATGTGATCAGTCTGGCATAGTTCTACAGAATGTATAAGATTTGGTCTACAATGTGATCAGTCTGGCATAGTTCTACAGAATGTATAAGATTTGATCTATTACAAGATCTGTCGGGAAGATATATATATATACAGAAGTTATAAGATTTGATCTATAATATGATCTGTCGGGTAGATATATATAGAGAAGGTATAAGATCGGTCTATTATATGATCTGTCTGGTAGATATATATAGAGAAGGGATAAGATCGGACTATAATATGATCTGTCTGTTAGATATATATAGAGAAGGTATAAGATCGGCCTATAATATGATCTGTCTGTTAGATATATATAGAGAAGGTATAAGATCGGTCTATTATATGATCTGTCTGGTAGATATGTTCAGGGAAGGTGTAAGATCGGTCTATAATATGAACTGTCCGGTAGATACAGAGAAGGTATAAGATCGGTCTATTATATGATCTGTCTGGTAGATATGTTCAGGGAAGGTGTAAGATCGGTCTATAATATGAGCTGTCTGGTAGATATATACAGAGAAGGTACAAGATTGGTCTATAATATGATATGTCTGGTAGATATATGCAGAGAAGGTATAAGATCGGCCTATAATATGATCTGTCTGTTAGATATATATAGAGAAGGTATAAGATCGGCCTATAATATGATCTGTCTGTTAGATATATATAGAGAAGGTATAAGATTGGTCTATAATATGATATGTCTGGTAGATATATACAGGGAAGGTATAAGATCGGTCTATTATATGATCTGTCTGGTAGATATGTTCAGGGAAGGTGTAAGATCGGTCTATAATATGATCTGTCTGGTAGATATGTTCAGGGAAGGTGTAAGATCGGTCTATAATATGAGCTGTCTGGTAGATATATACAGAGAAGGTACAAGATTGGTCTATAATATGATATGTCTGGTAGATATATGCAGAGAAGGTATAAGATCGGTATATAATATGATCTGTCTGGTAGATATGTTCAGGGAAGGTGTAAGATCGGTCTATAATATGAACTGTCCGGTAGATACAGAGAAGGTATAAGATCGGCCTATAATATGATCTGTCTGTTAGATATATATAGAGAAGGGATAAGAGCGGTCTATAATATGATCTGTCTGGTAGATATATACAGAGAAGGTATAAGATTGGTCTATAATATGATATGTCTGGTAGATATATACAGAGAAGGTATAAGATCGGTCTATAATATGAACTGTCTGGTAGATACAGAGAAGGTATAAGATCGGTCTATAATATGATCTGTCTGGTAGATATATACAGAGAAGGTATAAGATCGGTCTATAATATGATCTGTCTGGTAGATATATACAGAGAAGGTATAAGATCGGTCTATAATATGATCTGTCTGGTAGATATATACAGAGAAGGTATAAGATCGGTCTATAATATGATCTGTCTGGTAGATATATACAGAGAAGGTATAAGATCGGTCTATAATATGATCTGTCTGGTAGATATATACAGAGAAGGTATAAGATCGGTCTATAATATGATCTGTCTGGTAGATATATATAGAGAAGGTATAAGATCGGTCTATAATATGATCTGTCTGGTAGATATATATAGAGAAGGTATAAGATCGGTCTATAATATGATCTGTCTGGTAGATATATATAGAGAAGGTATAAGATCGGTCTATAATATGATCTGTCTGGTAGATATATATAGAGAAGGTATAAGATCGGTCTATAATATGATCTGTCTGGTAGATATATATAGAGAAGGTATAAGATCGGTCTATAATATGATCTGTCTGGTAGATATATATAGAGAAGGTATAAGATCGGTCTATAATATGATCTGTCTGGTAGATATATATAGAGAAGGTATAAGATCGGTCTATAATATGATCTGTCTGGTAGATATATATAGAGAAGGTATAAGATCGGTCTATAATATGATCTGTCTGGTAGATATATATAGAGAAGGTATAAGATCGGTCTATAATATGATCTGTCTGGTAGATATATATAGAGAAGGTATAAGATCGGTCTATAATATGATCTGTCTGGTAGATATATATAGAGAAGGTATAAGATCGGTCTATAATATGATCTGTCTGGTAGATATATATAGAGAAGGTATAAGATCGGTCTATAATATGATCTGTCTGGTAGATATATATAGAGAAGGTATAAGATCGGTCTATAATATGATCTGTCTGGTAGATATATATAGAGAAGGTATAAGATCGGTCTATAATATGATCTGTCTGGTAGATATATATAGAGAAGGTATAAGATCGGTCTATAATATGATCTGTCTGGTAGATATATATAGAGAAGGTATAAGATCGGTCTATAATATGATCTGTCTGGTAGATATATATAGAGAAGGTATAAGATCGGTCTATAATATGATCTGTCTGGTAGATATATATAGAGAAGGTATAAGATCGGTCTATAATATGATCTGTCTGGTAGATATATATAGAGAAGGTATAAGATCGGTCTATAATATGATCTGTCTGGTAGATATATATAGAGAAGGTATAAGATCGGTCTATAATATGATCTGTCTGGTAGATATATATAGAGAAGGTATAAGATCGGTCTATAATATGATCTGTCTGGTAGATATATATAGAGAAGGTATAAGATCGGTCTATAATATGATCTGTCTGGTAGATATATATAGAGAAGGTATAAGATCGGTCTATAATATGATCTGTCTGGTAGATATATATAGAGAAGGTATAAGATCGGTCTATAATATGATCTGTCTGGTAGATATATATAGAGAAGGTATAAGATCGGTCTATAATATGATCTGTCTGGTAGATATATATAGAGAAGGTATAAGATCGGTCTATAATATGATCTGTCTGGTAGATATATATAGAGAAGGTATAAGATCGGTCTATAATATGATCTGTCTGGTAGATATATATAGAGAAGGTATAAGATCGGTCTATAATATGATCTGTCTGGTAGATATATATAGAGAAGGTATAAGATCGGTCTATAATATGATCTGTCTGGTAGATATATATAGAGAAGGTATAAGATCGGTCTATAATATGATCTGTCTGGTAGATATATATAGAGAAGGTATAAGATCGGTCTATAATATGATCTGTCTGGTAGATATATATAGAGAAGGTATAAGATCGGTCTATAATATGATCTGTCTGGTAGATATATATAGAGAAGGTATAAGATCGGTCTATAATATGATCTGTCTGGTAGATATATATAGAGAAGGTATAAGATCGGTCTATAATATGATCTGTCTGGTAGATATATATAGAGAAGGTATAAGATCGGTCTATAATATGATCTGTCTGGTAGATATATATAGAGAAGGTATAAGATCGGTCTATTATATGATCTGTCTGGTAGATACAGACAAGGTATAAGACCGGTCTATGGTGACAGGTGTTGTAATTGGTAGATACAGACAAGGTATAAGACCGGTCTATGGTGACAGTGCTGTAATTGGTCCACCCACCCGTATCATCTCCTTCGCCCGTTCTGCTGCCTGGTTTGATTTATATTGTTCAGACTCTAGTAGCATTTTTTGGTCTCGATTTTCTTCCTCAAGGTCTGCCTGTGTTTTTCTTAAATAGAAAGATAGGACATAATTATGTGCATTTAATTCTGAATACTGTATAACAGGAAGAATACTCCCAGTTAAATATTAAAACACATTTTGGCAGTAAAATTCCTATTTTACCTGTTATTGTACTTTCAATAAGCCCTGACTCAAAATAAGGCATGGGCTGATCATGAAATGAGGACATATTTCTATATGTGTTGTTTTATTGTTTAAAGAAATGGCTGATTTGGTTAAACCCTACTAGGATATTCCATTAATAATTTTTGGTTGACATGATCTAAGTACATAAAATGGCCACTAAACACTCTCCAGTAAGATTTATTGATGTACCATTGGCAGTATTTAGCTTAGACAATTATTTTGTACCTACTTTTAGGAAAATCTGTTTCTAAATTTATACAGATGATCATTAAGTGCTTACTTTGAGGATAAGATCTCATCTTGGAGTTTGTTGAATTTAGACTTAAACCAATTATGAGCGTCAGACAGATGTATGGATATCTACAACAAGAAAAAGAAATCACAAATCAATATTTAATGGAGCTACATTTTTATCAATGACCTACCATGTTCTGTTATGCAGATGTGGGAGCAAGCTGTTACACTGACAGCACAATGCTCTGTTACACCATCCTAAATGATGTAATGACTCTCAGGGATTTTTCACATGTTAGAAACTGTAGTCATGATTTGTAAATAGTAATGGGAGAAACCATTTCTGATGAACTCATGACAATTGTTTACTGTACTTATTTTACTCATGTTAAACAATTAAGTGATTTTTAAAGAAATGTAAAACCTGTTGAATAATTCAACATTAACTTGAGTCAGATATACATGCAAACCTGTAATAAGGGATCATCTTTGTGAAGTTCAAAATGTGGTCTCTTAATACAGGTGATCTCTTAACACAGGTGGTCTCTTAACACAGGCTTCATTCATAATGAAATCACTATAATTTGGGATATCAAAGTGGTCTCTTAACTAAGGTTATATTTCAATGGAGTAAGTCACATGAGCAAGTTTGACTGTATATGATAACCAATCAACTGTCACTCATGGGGGTTAACCTTCCTACTTATACTGAGCCATATTNGGGGGGGGGGGGGGGGGGGGGGGGTAGACTGGGGGAGAATAAAAACTTGTTTTGTATGAATATCCTTACTGATGAATCATGGCTTTCAAGTTATATTGACTTTGAGATCTGCAGGACATCATCTTCGGTTATGTTATAGTTACCTCAGCAGATTCATCCTGAGCCATTTTCAGTTTCTCCTCTGCCTCTCTCCTCATTCTCTCTATCTCTTCTTTCTGTCGCCTTGTCTCCTACACATAAGTCACATGGGGATGGAGGACAATACAAACAATGATGATGGTGGTGATGAGGAGGACGAAAATGGTGATGGTGACAAGAATGATGATAATGATTGAAAACGTGGAAGTAAAGTAACTGATAAACATGCACTACAACTTTGCCTTTAGAGAAATATCAGTCAATAAAACTTATGCCGCTTGATGACAGACAAAATATCATATTATCCTTGTAATAGTGCCCAATCAGATGTCTTCATGAACACAAAAAATGTACAGCTGTCCAACCAGATGTCTTCATGAACACAAAAATGTACAGCTGTCCAACCAGATGTCTTCATGAACACAAAAATGTACAGCTGTCCAACCAGATGTCTTCATGAACACAAAAATGTACAGCTGTCCAACCAGATGTCTTCATGAACACAAAAATGTACAGCTGTCCAACCAGATGTCTTCATGAACACAAAAATGTACAGCTGTCCAACCAGATGTCTTCATGAACACAAAAATGTACAGCTGTCCAACCAGATGTCTTCATGAACACAAAAATGTACAGCTGTCCAACCAGATGTCTTCATGAACACAAAAATGTACAGCTGTCCAACCAGATGTCTTCATGAACACAAAAATGTACAGCTGTCCAACCAGATGTCTTCATGAACACAAAAATGTACAGCTGTCCAACCAGATGTCTTCATGAACACAAAAATGTACAGCTGTCCAACCAGATGCATGGCAGCAGTCAGACTCATTCAATTGTGCATTTGATACACAAGTTATATTGCAGCAAGAGATTTCAGGGAAACACCACTGTAAAATTATTTATTACTTATTAGATTGATAGTTTTTAGGTCTACTGACCAATGGTAGTCCAATATTCTATGCATTAAGCTTCACACAGTACTGAACCTTATCTATCCCATGGTTGTTACTACATTGTTAATTCAATATTACCAAGGTAATCAAGTCAACTACACACAACACCAAGATGGATACCACAGTCTAAACACTCAATCAATTTATTTGGAAATAAAACTGAAATTCATCAAATAATTTTCCAAACTAATCAGTAACCAAACCCCAAAATTTAGTGAAAGAATTTATAAACCAAAATGTTCTAAATATGTTCCATACTGATCAGAAAATACAAATCAAATGATGTACTCATATCATTGCAGTATAGCTTAAAATAATTTACGCAATAAATCTTCACAACTGTGTTTCTGCACTTTTATGGCAAAACAAATTGAAAAAAACTTAGAACTCCTGAATATATTAATTTCTTTTAGAACCATATCTGAATTTATGATTCCTTTTTTCTCTTCAATCAGCATATTGCTTTCCTTGAAAAAAATTACATTTCCTATGTATTACACAATGGGTACTAGAATCAGCTGTCAAAACCACTGTTTTCAAAGGACAATAAAAATTCACCAATTTTGCTCTCCTTGTAAGACTGAAGAATCCATCTTACCACATCTAGGGGGTTTAATTGACAGATAAGGCCTTACCAGGGGTCTGCCACTGTGTACCTTGTGCTTGCGACGAGAATCTTCTTTGTATACTCTCTCTTTCTCTAGGGCCTCTTCCCGCTGGTTGATTAAACTGTTAGTTTGTGACTGAGCCTGGGCTAGGTTCCTCAGCTCAGACTGGAGACAGGCGATCTGGTTCATGAATGTGTTGATCATCTCACCCTGAATAAACAAAGTTTGGTGTGATGTCAATAAATAATGCCATAATTAGTATAAGAATTTAGTTTCCAGTGGCTGTAAATTGCCTATACTTTCTAATAGAAATCAATTTCAAATATAAATATCACAATCATAAAATAAAGTTTTTCATGCAAAAATAAAGTGATTTGCACTACAATAAAAGAATTAAAAAAGAAACAGTGATCTGAAAGCTGTTCAATTACCACAAACACACATTTTAGTGGTACGTTTAGTTTTGCTCTTTTTACACCTTAAATGTTGAGCAAAATCATCATTGTGAGACTTGTTCTGTATATTGGGTTCCATCACATAATATATAATGTGTGTGGACAAGTTCATCTATGAACTGAGGAGTTCAAATTTAAAAATGCATTAAAATAATAGTGTGTTAGGTGAAATACATTTACAGAATTAAAATAATTTAATGGATTACTGTAAATGTACTTATGTGATCCCTATTTTTTTCAAGATTTGCTATTTATTTAAAAGTTGTCATTTTCCTGGTATCTCTTTTTTCGCAATTTTCAGGTCTAGTGGCCATTGACAAATAGTGGTATTGTAAGGATGTATTTGCTATTAAACTTCATGATCCAGCTTAATACACAGTGTAGATAATACAGATCACGCTATTAATTGAATTTCTTACTTGGTCATGATTTCTTTTCATATACTCGTCTCTCAATCTTTCTAAATCTTCTATTTCTGACCTCATTTCCTGAAAATAGACATATATAATGCAATAGTTTTAATTAAAATCAATACACACTACCAAAAGTTTTTGTGAGCCAATGCATTTTTCTCTCTATTAAAACTTGACGTCTAATATTTCATAAAAAATGTTTTTACATAATGTTGCAGAATTGAGGTTTCTCTTGTGAAACCAATTTCTATTATAAATACTTACCACAGTCATTATAATGCATATTCCAACCTTACTTGGCTCTTTACATACGTAAATAAAGAATTTTTCCCCCCATGGGGAACCCCTGGGAAACCCACCAATCAGACGGCAGTATTCACGCACGTGATTTAAGACACGAAGCCATGCTTCCCACTTCATAATTCCAAAGCCCAAAAAAGTGAGAGCCAAGGAGACAAGGGGAGGCTGGGAGGGAACTCACCTAATGACTGTGGTAAGTATTTATAATAGAAATTGGTTTCACAAGAGAAACCTCAATTCTATTTCAAAATACGTTACCACAGTCATTATAATGCGAATTCGACTTACCGCAGTGGTGTCTCCGTGGAGCGATGAAGGGTTCCAACAATAGGACCCATACCCCCGGAGGAAAAATTCAAAATACCCTTTCCTTTTGTGACACAAAGCCTGATTACGACCAGCGTTCCGGATCACGCGGAGAAGACATAATGAGGCTTATGCAAAAGAAGAGGGAGGACAGACAACGGACTGGGCAGCCACAAGAGGGCCCAAAGAATACAATCCGTCAGACTGTCCCGACAAAGATCGGAGATAGAACTCCGTAAACGTAGAATGACCCCTCCAAACAGCAGCTGTCATGACCTCAGCGTAAGAAGAACCATTAAATAAGGCCCACGAAGTAGCTAAAGCGCGAACCTCATGAGCCCTAACCCCTGACACCCGCAAGGACTGATCCCCTGCCGACTCATACGCAGCTCGAACAGTCTGAACAATCCAGCGTGAGATGGTCGCTGCAGAGATATCAGAGCGACCGGGCTGGAGAGACTGGAACAGCCGAGACGAGTGTCCCGCCCCCCCCTCTGTTCTGGCCAAGTAGTAACGCAAGGCCCGAACTGGGCAGAGCAGGCGATCAGGACAATCCCCATCCAGAGTTGAAGCCAAAGAAGGGATAACCACAAGCCCTGGGGTGAAACCGGGAACCTGGTTCTTAGCTAAAAAGGAGGGATCAGTGGTCACCGAGACCGAAGAATGGCCAGCCGAAAAACGAAGGCAAGAAGAAGATCTGCTGAAAGCATGAATCTCGCTTCTGCGGCGACCGGAAGCAAAGGCTATCAAGAACACAGTCTTGAAAGTAAGAAACTTCCGATCTGTCGACTGGAGGGGCTCGAATGGCGCCCTTAACAAGGAATCTAGCACAAGTGCTAAATTCCACCTAGGGACCAATTGCCGTGAACGAGGCTTCTCAATGTAGAAGCCCCTAATGAGAGCCGACAATGAAGCGTCCGAGCCCACTGACTTGCTACCATAGAAAGCCAGCACACTAGCAATGGCTGAACGATAGCCTGCAATAGTTCCCGGAGACAGACCTTTGTCCCTGAACAGAGACAAAAGAAAGTCAGCTACAACGGGAACAGAGGCAGAGACTGGATCAATCGACCGTCCGACACACCAATCACCGAATGCGGACCATCGAGATTGGTAGACGGCGGAAGACGAAGGTCTAAGTGATCCTGCGATGCGAGTTGCAACTTCTCGAGAAAAGCCCGTCTGAGTGAGCCTTCCCGAGATAGCATCCAACCGTGAAGGTGGAGCCGTTCCGGTCCCGAGTAGAACTGTCGGGACCTCGGTTGAGACAGCAGATCCCACAGGGGTGGGATGCTGCGTGGGAAGTCCACCGACAGCCGAAGCAACAGAGGAAACCAAGGTTGTCGAGGCCAGAGCGGTGCAACCAGCAACACAGTACAAGGGTGTAGAAGGATCTTTTCCAACACCCTGCCCACCAGATTGAAGGGAGGAAACGCATACGCGTACATTCCCGACCAGTCCTGGGATAGAGCATCCACCGCCATGGCCATAGGGTCTGGAACCGGAGACACAAATGTAGGGAGTCGAAAGTTCAGGGCCGTGGCGAACAGATCCACATGGGGTCTGTCCCAAACCAGGCAAAGAGACCGGAACACCGAACGCTTGAGGGTCCATTCGGTGAGAACCGGGCTCCGAGACCGAGACAGAGTGTCGGCCAGAACATTCAGACGACCTGGAAGGTGCCTCACCGTGAGATCGAGACTGATCTCCTGACACAGCAACAGGACCTGGGTGGATAAAGCACACAGAGCCGGGGAACGGGTGCCCCCCTGGCGCTGCAGATAAGCCACCACAGTGGAGTTGTCTGTAGCCAGACAAATGGCCTTGCCCTGCAGGGAGGGTCGAAGACCCCGAAGGGCCAACAGAACAGCACGCATTTCCAGAACATTGATGTGTTCTGAAAGCTGTTCCCCTGACCACACCCCCGCCGACGTCTGACCGGAAAGGTATGCACCCCAACCGGTCATGGACGCGTCGGTGTAAAGGGTCATAGCAGGAGATGCCCGAACCAGAGGAACTCCTGCCAAGACATTGCTCTTGAGAGTCCACCAACGAGCTGATTCCTTCACCGACTCCGGCAGAGGAATGTACACATCCCACTGTCGAGACGCCGGAGACCAAACTGACAGAAGGAACAGCTGGAGCGGACGGATGTGAAGCCGACCCAAGGGAACCACATCCGCCAATGAATTCAGGTAACCGAGGAACCGAAGGAACCATCGGACCTGAATTCGCTCCACACCGACCAGAACGGAGACCAACAGAGAGGCCTTCTCGAACTTGGACACTGGTGGAAGGACAAACCCCAGATCGGTTCTGAACCGATAACCGAGGAAAACAAAATCTTGAGAGGGGAGAACCTCCGACTTCTCCCTGGAAGGGATGAACCCTAGGCGGCACAGAACGCCCAGAACCGACCTCGTGCTCCGGGACAGGATAACTGGATCCACTTGGAGCAACAGGGAGTCGTCGAAGTAGATGTGTGCATCTACCCCGAGACTGTGGAGGTGCCCCACTACTACCTGCAACAACTTGGTGAAAACCAAGGGGGCCGTAGTGAGGCCGAAGGGCATAGCGCGAAACTGGTAAACCTTCTGCTCGAAAGTGAACCTGAGGAACTTCCTGGCCGACCTCCTGACCGGGATGTGAAAGTAAGCATCCTTCAGATCGATGGACGTAGCCCA
This sequence comes from Mizuhopecten yessoensis, assembly GCF_002113885.1. Lineage (NCBI taxonomy): Eukaryota > Metazoa > Mollusca > Bivalvia > Pectinida > Pectinidae > Mizuhopecten > Mizuhopecten yessoensis. The sequence goes on from NW_018404017.1 coordinate 360,076, forward strand.
CATCCCTGGACGCACTGACGCAATGATGCGCCGTGGCGTTTCCATCTGGAAGTGCGGGGAATCGACATACGTGTTGAACGTACTGAGGTCGATAATAGGCCTCCAGGCACCGGACTTCTTCTTCACGAGGAAGACCCGGGAGTAAAACCCTGGAGACCACTGGTCCCGTGAAAGTTCTTCGATCGCGCCCTTCGCGATCATGGCTTGAACCTCTGACCTGAGAGCCTCCACCTTTCCCGGATCGGAAGGAGAAGGGAAAAAGATAGGCTCTCGCGCCAGAGGTGGATCCCGAAGAAGCGGGATGCAGAGACCCTTGGACACAACCCCTAGGGCCCAACTGTCTGAAGTGATTTCTTTCCACTGAGGAACGAAATGGGACAGCCGACCGCCTACTGGCAAGTCCGGAAGGGGCCAATCTAGCCCTTCCCAAACCACCTCGGCGGAGCCTCCCGCGCCCAAGGACGTGGGAGCGGCCACAGACAGTGGACAAGGAGTTTGCAAGGGCAAGGAAGAGTCAGGAACCCTTCCTACCTCTGGAAACTTTGCCTTTGCCTCGACCCCTATGGGAACCCCTACCGCGGAAGGAAGATTTCCGACGTTCTGCCGGAGCGGAAGTCGGAGGGGCAGACTGCTGCTGAAAAGCAGTCGTCTTTGCCCTCTTCCTCCTACGCCTGGAGGAGCCAGAAGCCTGCCTCTTCCTGCTAGCGCCCTTGCCTGCGGAATTGTGGCGTGCATCCTCAGATGCAAACGGGTCCAACCTCATCTCAGATTGCACTGAGGGAAGGACCCCGCCAAACAAATCCTCGCCAGTCAAGGGAGCCTCCAAAAGGGTAGCCCGATAGGAATCGCCGACTGGCAGTCCAGAAAGGACCGACAACCGGCGGGCAACAACAAGGTGTGACATGGCAGCCGACAGTAAGGCCATCGCATCAAGATGTGCCTTGCAAATTGCCTGGCTGAGGCGCTCCATCAGTCCAACCTTGCTGGGGAGCTGCTCCACCGACTTGCAGCTCGCAGCCAGCAACGCAGAAGTAAACCAGTCTGCGTAGGACAGAACATGGAGAGCCAGCCTAAGGAGACGCTCCAACTTAGAGTGCTCCCTAGGCCCCATCACAACCTGGTCAACACAGCGTCCCGGCCACTTATCCAGATCCCTCTCAAGGGAAACAGAATTAGGGGCCAAGACTGGGTCGTGGATGCGGTACGTATCTGCAGCTAAATCTGCGATGTCCGCAACCACGACCTGTAAAGCCGAGAGGGAAAAAGGCTTGCGAGCCTTGCTCACCTTCTGCTTTAATAAAGCGTTGACCTGAGCGAGGGACGAAGCCACGCCTCGTCCCTCCGCAAGAGACCTAGCAGAGGCCGAGGAGGCAGATGCTAGGGGAGGCAACATGCTCTGAAGGAGCGAAGTGCGCTCCGGGACGGCCGAATCCGTGGAAGGGCGTGGGCAAACCCCGTCCCCCAGAAGCTTCATAACTTCTGCACGTAAAGTGCGAAATGAAGCCGAAACCTCTGGAGGCACCGGATCAGCATCTCGGGGCCGGGATTGGGACACATCAGAAGGGCCTTCTGAGTCCAACCCAGACGAATCCAACGACTCTAAATCAGAGTCAGTAAACTCGCCGACTCTATCCTCATCCCGAGTCTCCGTAAAATTGGAGCAACCAGGAGAGCCCCGAAGAACGTCCCTCTCATCACTAGGAGAGGCACCCGCCGAATCCACCTCCATCAACGTCGCCCTCCGGGGAGGGGTGCGAGGAGGGGAAAGAGAACGTGACCTACCCGAGGGAACTATCGGGGCAATCGATAGTCCCTGAGGAACAGCAGGAGCAGGACCACAAGACCCTGGAACCTGCTGTAAGGTAGGAGTTGACACCGGACAGCGGAAGTTACTGGTAGACTCAAATTCCAAAATAGGAGCTCGAGCCAACGCAGCACGACCAGCCGCCCTAGCATCACGCGGTCTCTGCCTGACTGAACCGGCAGCAGAAGCTGGCCGGGAGCGCGAACGCTTGCGCGAACGGCTCGGTGGCGGATGGAGGGGGGGCCCCATCGCCGCAGGCAAGAAGGCGGGGGGGGCATATCCAGGCTGGAAACCCATACCACCCTGGGGTGGAGGGGGAGCGGCTGGAAAAGCCCCCTGCTGGGAGAAACCCCAAGACTGCCCATAGGCGGTCGGTGGTTGGGGCGGAGCATAAAAAGGAGCCTGTTGACCCCAATGAGCTCCATTCCCACCCTGCAAATAGGTGGGATAAACCAGGGAGGACCCTGGAACAGAGCCACCAACCTGATGCCCGAAACCGGAGGCAGGACCGGTTTGGGGGGGCGGGGTAGGGAACCTAGGGCCACCTACACACCCGCCGCCATAAGCCACACCTGGCTGACCTGACCAACTCCACCCAGACTGACCTACAGCAGGGCCAAAACCTGTAGGGCCAGTAAAACAAGCCCCACCAGGGGAGCAGCGTGCACCGGCAAAACCAAACGCAGCTGCGCTGGCACCTACCATAGGAAAACCTGGGGAGGAGGCACAAGGGATAGAGCTGGAAGCATAGGTTTTTACACCAGTGCTCACACCACCGTAAAATCCAGCCGAGGCTAGCGAGGCCGAAGCATCACTAACCACCGGACCGGGCAGCAAATGCTGCACAGTGGTGGACGGCGTGCTAGACGCCATCACCACGCCAGGGGCTACATCAGGGATGCAAGGAACCCCGGGAGCAGACAAAACTGCCGGGGGCCGGTCTCCGACAACACCAACACCCTCAGGAGTGGAGCGGACCGGCAGGAGGCCACCAACAGAAGCATCCGCTGACACAACATGGCTGGCCTGTTTAATATTCCCAAGGGAATGTTGGGCCACCTGCCCTCCCACCACAAATTGGGAGAGAAGGCCGCCCCCCTGTCCCCTAGTCACCGTGGTGACCGGGACAGAGCCCAAACCCTCACCCACGTCGACCGACAAAACGGAAGGCGGGGTGAGAGAAAGGTGCGGGTCCAAAGAAACAAATTGTTTCCCAGCGGCCCCGGTACGGGTCGAAACCGCCGACACGAACCCCAGGGAAGACTCGACAGAGGTCGGAATTCCGCTGGTGCTCTCCGAGGGCTTAGGCCTAGCTTTAGCCCTCGCCCCACCCCTACCGCCCCTCCTACCCGACTTACCTGCACGCCCTCGCGGGCGGGGAGAACCACCGGTAGGAGTCGGCTGCCAGGCACGGCAAATTTCACACGGCTGCTCCAGAGAGCAAGACCGACAGCCAGGACAGTAAGGGTGGGGGTCGGAAGCCTCAAAAAAATGACCCCCAGGACAGCGCCTTTGAGAAGGAGGAGTCTCCATCTCAACGTAAACAAACCGTCAAAAACGCGAACACGTGGCCGGAGCCTGGTCGCAAAACGGCGCAAAACAAAGCAAAAAGCTTAATTAAAACAAAATAAAGTTAACTAGTTATAAAGGATACGTAAATGTATGGGTACAAACAACGCCTGTTGTAGTTGGAACCCGTAGACACCAAAACACGTCCGTAAACACGGCCGGCTGAAGGAATTATGAAGTGGGAAGCATGGCTTCGTGTCTTAAATCACGTGCGTGAATACTGCCGTCTGATTGGTGGGTTTCCCAGGGGTTCCCCATGGGGGGAAAAATTCTTTATTTACGTATGTAAAGAGCCAAGTAAGGTTGGAATATGCATTATAATGACTGTGGTAACGTATTTTGAAATAGAAAAATAATTATCATTCTTTAAGCCTTTGGACACTGTCATGTCAAATGAAGTATCATGAGAAATCAAGAGCACCTACCAAGCCAACTATTAGCAAGGACATTTGCACAATATCAAAAGACTGAAAGGATAAAATGTTAAAAGTTTCAACTTCTCTGTTGTATTCAGTGCTAGAATTATGCTGCCCAAAGTTAGAAATTGGGCTAACTGTATAGCACAAAATGTTCTTGGGTATTTACCTTCATTGTTTGAGGCCATTTAGATGGTTTTGTGGTACAAACCTTTGTAGATATCTTATCCAAACAGTAGACATATAAATCATTCAAATTCATTGTATTCATTTTCGTAGTTAAAAAACAACCATGAAAAGCACCAAGGTTTATACACAACAAAGCTTTCATGCTATGAAGGTACGGTAGTCTAGTGGTAGGACGCCAGGCTCATGACCGAAGGGTTGCGTGTTCGAGTCACGGCACTGTGTTGTATCTTTGAGCAGGATACTTTACTCCGCTTGTTCCAGTCTACTCAGCTGTAAATGAGTACGTGGTTGGGCAGTGCTAGAATTGTTGAATGCTAGCTGTTAGTGCCAAAATGGCAGCTCCGGCTGTATGCTCCCCATGGAGTTGAGAAAGATATTGGCTGGTTGCATAGGGCCTATAACCACGGATAATAATTTGTGAACCTCTTTGAGACGACCTATGAACTAGGTTGAGATAAAGCGGTATATAAGAACCTTGAAGTATTATTATTATTATTACAGTATAGGGTGACAAAGAACTCAAAGTGTTTCTACCTTATAAAGACTCAATAAATATCACACCTTAAAGTTTTCATCATCCTGTACCCATTGATAAACAAATCTCACCTTAACTTTGTCCACATTATCCTCAAGTTCCCGTTTAGACCGGTGTAGGTATTCGTTTTTTCGTTTCTGGTCGGCCACCTTCTCCTTCAGATCCTTCGCTGTGCTGTCACACTCTGTGACTCGGTGGCGTAGTTCTGTGTTAGTCTTCACTAGTTCCATGTTTCTGTTCTGTAAATTGTCATTCTGCTTCTTTATCTGGAATAGTAAATAGGCATACTTTCGTTTTTAATCCTTGCTACATATTCTGGAGAATACATTGTTAGCTTTCTGGAAAACTTTCCTTGCTGTACATTTTTTTCGTGTGAGGGATTGAATTATTACAGACACATTTGTTAAATGTACACAAAAAGGTCAAACATTGAAACTGAATTTCTTCTCATAAAAAAAAGAATCTAGCAGATAAATAATTTAGACCCTTTCAACTGAGTTCTACATATTTCTTCAATTTTGAGACAGTATATGTTTCTACATAGAAATCTGAAGTACCATCTTTAACAATGTTTTGAGAGAAAACAAATCATAGAATAACTTAAACTAATCATTGTAAAATGATAATTGGAAAGAAATAATAAATTGAGGACGGAAAGACAGAAGAAATAATGAGGACTTGATTGGAGTGTGTACCTCAGCTATGTCACGACTTGTCTTTTTGTGAGATTTCTCTCGCTCCTTTCGGAGTTCTTCTCGAAGATTTTCCATTCTCTCTTCAAAGAGACGCAACTCCATTTTCCAATCCTCTTCTTTCTTATTTCTAAAAATAAAACAATGTCAACCTATTTACATGTCTTCTAAAACAAGGTTAACTAACATCTTGATGATCCTCGTTTACCAGTGGAAGGATCACAGAATAGCTACCAGTACACAGTATCAACTAGGATTTCTGTTCACTGGGAGAGGGTCTCCACTTTCAACATTTTATATTAGTTAACTCACGCTAACAATAAACTACATTTGTGTTCCATAAAAGGATTTGGTACATAAATAACAAATTCAACTGATGATCAAACCCAATTTCTTAGGTACCCTGAATGTTGAGACGACCTTGTTAGTGACGGCTGAATTTACCAGGACCTGTTTGATTATTTGGTCTGTCTTTTTTTAAATGTAATATTTCAGAAATAAAACCTGACAAGACCTCAAAACATAAATACAGTCCTTAAATGTCTAAACATAAATACAGTCCTTAAAAGTCTTAACATAAATACAGTCCTTAAAAGTCTTTGCCCAGGCTTGCCAGAAACCAAACCAAATCACTTGCTCCGTTCCTATTTCATAAAGGAGCAACTCCAGTCTAATTGGTCAAACTGTTAGGAACGTAATAACTGAAAACAGCCCAGGCCCACCTGTATCACCAACAGAACATTTGTTATAGAACTTACTTGCTCATCTTGAGCTGAGATATCTGCGTGTCCTTCTTGCCAAGCTGTACTTGGAGGTCCTCTACGACCGTCTGTAGCTGGGAATGGGAGGACATTACAGCCTCTAGTGTGTTTCCAATCTCCTTGTTCACTGTCTTAGCATCATGCAGGTTCTTCTGTAGACCCTCAACCTTCAAACAATCAGCAAAGCAGTCAATACTTTAGGTAACAATAGGCAAACTTTTGGTCAATAAAGTGGTAAATCTCTTTTCTTAAAGGAATCTAAATAAAGAAACTGTCTGGTATATATTATGAAAAGTTCTTTTTACTCAACCAATAAGATTTTCTATGTGATGTTTCGATAACTAGTATGATATCTACACTGTCACCTTCATCAGACAAATGACCAGTGAAGCGTATGCACACAAAGGTGTAAAATGTGTACGAGTTGTCCATAAAATCGATGTTGATTCGGCTACGCTGTAAACGTATGTATGATTTGGGGTCCGCCTTGGTGAACACGGGAAAGATACAGAAACCCAAGAAAGTAGGAAATTCACCAGATCAGAAAGGAAGCAATCAGAGTCCCAGACAAATAAATCAGCAATCACAGACCATGCCACACAGAAAAAAATCATGTGATTGACTGGGATAACTCCAAAGTATTGGACAGAGAGAGCAATCTGTTCAAGCGGCAGATAAAGGAAGCCATCTGGATATGCCGCAGTGGGCCAGTTCTAAATCGAGATGAGGAGGCTCAAAGACTCTCGCACATCTATGACCAAGGATTAAACAAAGCATAGCTTAATCGAGTCATTTCAGTACATATATAACAACTATTGTACATAGCCAAATCGTCATCGATTTTGTGGACAACTCGTACACATTTTACACCTTTGCGTGGCCCATGGATACGCTTCACTGGTCATTTGTCTGATGAAGGTGTACATATTGTAGTTAGTCATCGAAACATCACATAATAAGTCTTACTGGTTGTGTAAAAAGAACTTTTCATAATCCATACTTACCAAGCTGAAGAAAATGTTTAGAAAAAAACACCTGTCTGGTATATGCTTATGAATGAAATTTAGTTTTTCATTTTACAAAGGAGGCAATTTGAAAGGTACATTCACATGCATTGACAAATTTAAACAGTTCTGACAACTGATAAGAAAATGCAAGTTATTCATAGTCTTTTCATTTGAAGGCAAACATTCTTAATGAATGTGTTAGGTAGAACATGTTGTGAAGAAATTTTATCAAAATTTAAAAAATCCTTTCTTAATTAATGGTTCAAAGTGTTGCCTGAGACACTATATATGCACTGTCAACTCTGGATATTGGAGGTATGTTTACCTTTCTAACTAGTCAGATCACCAAAGATCAACTGATCAATTATATACTGTATCACTGATTCAATGTCCATGTTTACAATGGATCACAATACACATGATTCTGACAGCCGATTTCTGCAACCAAACTGCATACATACAGTGACAGTGTTATTTTGGAAGGGTATTTTGCAGGTCAATAAATTAAACACCTTCACTTAACAAACTTGTTCATCTTCATACCATTTGTGGTTTACATTTCACTGAGACACTTAGTCCGAATTATTCTGACGTTTTATCAACTTTTTATATCGATCTGTCGTCGATTAACGTCAGAACTCCGGCCCTCTATAATATGCGGGAAATAAGCGCCCCGCGCCCGGAGCGCACTTCAAACTGATATTTTAGAAACAAATCATCACTTTCACACACAAGTCGCACGTGGATCGAAAGATCTATTCTTTATGCACTAGGTGGTATCAATAACCCTGGCGCGGGTCGATATAAAAAAAGTTGATTAAACGTCAGAAAAATTCAGACTATGAGTCACTATGTATCACTTATTACACTTCACAGGTATTACAGCCTCAAAACTATAAACCTCTGATATTTGGTACAAGATATAAGTATAAACAACTTTTCCTTAGAACAGAAATGTTATGGAATACATCATTAAAAGCAAAAAAAGTTGATTTACCTTTGGTTTATCTCTTTGGTCTAGATCATGTAGCTGATTCAAAAGGCGTTCCTTCTCACGAATAGCCTGGTCCCTGGCAACACGCAGTTCCAGGAAGTCACGGTCACGGGACTCCAGACTGCCCTGTGACATCATCAGCTGACTTTCCTGAGCGTGGACCCGTACTTTCAAATCGCTGATTTCTTTCTGAGCCTACCATGTATAAAACATTATATCAGGAGTTAAGCAAAGAAATGTTAAAAGAAGTACTGTACTATCAAAACAGTAAAAATCTTGAAGTCCAGATTAAGGAAAATGAGCTCTCTTATAATAAGCAATGAAGAATATGAAGGCAATTTTCCTGGTATCAAAGTCGTTCATAACCACTCACTGGTAAAAAAATAATCAACTGGGGACAATTATTGGGGAACAGGCTGAATTTCAATTGAAAATCGTTCTGTTTAAAGGATCTAAATAGGGGACAAATCCATCATAAGTATAATTGAACTGCATGCTATTAAACAAAAAAGCCTTTTTATACCAACCATTCCTTAGTTTATAATATTTCAACATTTAATGGTACCCTACCATATAGAGATCCCTGTTGAGTTTTGAAAAGATGCTGAGACACTTGCTTTAATGATGCGGTACCTTATCATATTTTTTCTGGAGATCTTGATTGAGTTTGCGATACTGAGACACCTCAGTGTGCGAGCCTGACAGGACCTCCAGCTGTGCCGTCAGCTGCGACACCTGGGACTGTAGGCGACCATTATCATATGCTAACTTGTTTTTCTGATCCATCATGTCTTTCATGGTGTCCTCAATCTTAGTGCTGGCAGCCTGTAGAGTAAGGATTAGGAATGTAGAATTTTAGTTGATGTACTTTACAATATATAGTATATAGTATATTTAAAAGGCCATAATCTTTTTTAAATCATTACATTTACACAAAATATGAGGGTCAAGAAATATCATATTTTTACAATTTGAGTAAATAACATTATTTAGTATAATACTGGTGTATGATGTCACAAGGATTAGCACTTAAACCTAACAATTGAATATGACCAATACTTTTTCCTTATGATGCATAAATACTATTAGATGAAAGACATAGCATAAAAGTCATCATCAGTTTTATGCAGTACTGAAGACTGTTACTTAATTTATAAACATGACAACGGAGCATCCCCAACTTAATCTTGTTGGTACAAATACCATCAAATATATAATCAACATCTTGGAGGTTTATACAGAATAAGGAACCAGTGGTGATTAATGGAAGAAAAGAAGTTCCTTGTGAATAAGAATTCTTCGAAGATAGAAGCGATTAAAACCTGAACCAGCCTCAGTATTTAATACTTTACCTTATGTGTTTCGTATTACTTTACCTTATGTATGACTTTACCTTATGTGTTTCGTATTACGTTACCTTACGTATGACTTTACCTTATGTGTTTCATATTACTTTACCTTATGTATGACTTTGCCTTATGTGTTTCTTATTACTTTACCTTATGTATTATTTTACCTTATGTGTTTGTATTACTTTACCTTATGTGTTTCGTATTACTTTACCTTATGTATGACTTTGCCTTATGTGTTTCGTATTACTTTACCTCATGTATTACTTTACCTTATGTGTTTGTATTACTTTACCTTATGTGTTTCGTATTACTTTACCTCATGTATTACTTTCCCTTATGTGTTTCGTATTACTTTACCTCATGTATCACTTTACCTTATGTGTTTTGTATTACTTTACCTTATGTATCACTTTACCTTATGTGTTTTGTATTACTTTACCTTATGTGTTTCGTATTACTTTACCTTATGTATTACTTAACCTTATGTGTTTCGTATTACTTTACCTTATATATTACTTTACCTTATGTGTTTCGTATTACTTTACCTTATGTATTACTTTACCTTATGTGTTTCGTATTACTTTACCTCATGTATCACTTTACCTTATGTGTTTTGTATTACTTTACCTAATGTATCACTTTACCTTATGTGTTTGTATTACTTTACCTTATGTGTTTCGTATTACTTTACCTTATGCATCACTTTACCTTATGTTTCGTATTACTTTACCTTATGTATCACTTTACCTTATGTGTTTCGTATGACTTACCTTATGTGTTTGTATTACTTTACCTTATGCATGACTTTACCTTATGTATGATTTTACCTTATGTGTTTCGTATGACTTACCTTATGTGTTTGTATGACTTTACCTTATGTATGACTTTACCTTATGTATTACTTTACCTTATGTATTACTTTACCTTATGTGTTTCGTATTACTTTATCTTATGTATGACTTTACCTTATGTGTTTCGTAGCTGTTAATCCTCTCCAGCAGTGTTGTGTTCTCTAGCTCCAGTTGACGTTTTGACCGTGATGTGGCTTCCATTTCCAGCCTTGCCTGTTGTACTTCCCCCTGGAGGTTTGACCTTTCCTCAACCATACCGTCCACTGTTTGGTTTACCTGCAAGTATCATAAGTTTCAAATATTTGCTATACTGTTTTCTTTTGAATTCAAAATTTCGGTATTAATCAATTCAACCATTAAACTTTTGAGCTTCTGTGGTAAAATGAGTTTTTACTCAATGCTTATTTCGCCCTTCAAATGTAATTCTGTGTACCACCCTTATTCTATGTCACATCTAAGGTTAATTTTACGTGGCTGGTCATCCCTCCCTTCAATAAACCCCTTCAACTGAACCTTGAAGTGCAAATTGGAGTGGTCAAGTGTGGTCCTTGACCATGACCTTTGATCCTTTAACCCGACCAATCACCATCCAAATGTAAAGAATTGTAGCACTTGACATTACCATACTATGGTGTAAATATGAACTAAATGTGTTCCAGGGTCCATGAGATCTTGTACACAGGCTTTTACTACTTGAAGGTATATCTTTCTCTATAAATAGTTTGTCATTTTATAAACCTATCATCGGAAGAATTTCCCTATCCTGTAAGTACAGTAGCTTACCTCCTCTAGGAGATTTTCCTTGTCCTTTGTGGCCCGGTCCTTCTCCTTCTGTAACACCTCAAGTTGAAGCTGAAGGGAGTTGAGCTCCTTCTGGAGGCGGTCGGCAGCATCATTATACTCCTCATCCCTGTCCTTGGTTTTCTTTGTCACAGAGGCCAGCTCTTTCTCCAGGGCAACACTGCAACCATCATATACAGGTTTGTAATTATAACACGCAATTTTTTTAATTTCTTTTAAACACGTTACAATTGTACATTGTATTTAAATACATCAATGGAAGATATTTAGAAACTCTAAACTATATTTTCCATTTTTTGTGTGTGTTATTCCATCATACTAAATTGTGATATCTTCATGGAATACATTCTTGGAGTCAACTATTTTTTCAAATGTGTTAAGTATCTTAAAACAAACATGACCATGTAGCCAATCTAATTTCATGACTTGAAAAGATTAACTAACTGATAAACAGGACCATGGATTTTCATTTCAGAAGACAATGTCAAAACTTTGGAGTATCCAACATGAAGTTGAACATTTCCACTTACATCTTTTTTTTCTGCACCTGGTTTTGAGAATCAGCATCATTGAATTTGAGCTTGTATTCCAGCGCTTCATCCTCTACCGCCTGCTTCTCTGCCAAACGGGATCGTTCCGCCTGCAGGTACAGAGATTAACATTACAAACACAAAGCAAGAAAAGAAAACAAGTCTTTACCATTACAGAAGTGCCAGCAGTTGTGGATAGTTAACACATTCATCCCTGAAATTTCATAATGAACTATTCCAACCTTTGAATTCGAAGAGTTCAAATGTTTCTTCAGGGGTGAATGAGGTAAAAAGTGCCACATGTTTCACATCTATTATTTTATCTTTGTTGCCATGAAACAAAACAGACATTTTGGTTTGAATAAATGACTTCTAAATACTTTTATGTTATCATGTTATTTTAAGGAAATGCATTCATTTTATTAATGCTGATAAACAAATTGATTTTATTTATTCAGGATTTCACAAGAATAAGTGTGTCAGTCGTTTCTCAGAGCTATAATATATTCTGAGCTTGGAATTGAACACAATTAGTCAACAGTAATAATCGCAGATTGACATTATTTGTATTTTTGTATTTCTATTTTTTTTTTGCTGTAACCACTGAAATATTACACACACAGTAATTAAAACCAAATCGGTGTTAAGAAAGATTAAGAGCACTTACCTTGTAAAAGGAGTTGATTTTATTATGTTTAAGTATTAAAAGAAATTCTCTACATCAACCTTTAAGCTTTATAAAGACTTTACATAAGTTCTCCAAGTCCAGAGTAATGCAAAGGGGAGTAACTCTGCATGGACTGATCTTAACAAGAGGGCCCTTTGTAATTTAAGTTTGTTCATTTCCTTCCATCCAAATCAAATTAACTCCAGATGTTAAAGAATGGGATTTAAACTGCAGGTCAGTAACAGAAATATCAATGAAACAACTGAAGTTCTGATGATTTATCCATCTTCTCATTAATTAATTTAATCAATCAAATGTAGCTGTAACATGATCAGGGGATTGAGTAAGTATGGAAAGACTAATATTTCCCTGAAAATATCAACAACAGTATGAAGGTTTTAAATGCAATTTTATTGTTGCTGAAAATTGTCAATTTATTAATCTGAATCAGAATATCTACTGGTAAATGCAAACTCAAAGCAATTACCAAATATATGTAGGAAAGGGCAGCAACTCTGCATGGATTGAAACTAGAAATGTCTGTAAGACATGAATGCCCCCTGTCACCATGTGAAATTAGTTCTGGTGTTTGATGTTTGACAGGATGTGACGGGAAGGTTCACGAAGGAACAGACATGGGCAACAATATATGCCCCCCTCCCATTTTATGGCGGGGGCATAAAAACTTCCAATGCATTTTACTTTAAATGACTTCCATCAATTCATGCTAATCAAAATACATATAGTTATATGAATTAAAACAGAAGACGGCGCTGGGAGCAGGGGTGGGGTTCATTGCCCTTGTGACACTCACATTGAGCTCCTTTGCATGCATAGTTCGGAGCCTATCCTTTTCCTCCTGGTGTGTCCGCACTATAGTATTAAGGTGTTCAGTTTTCTCAGCAAGCTCCTTGTTCCCACTCTGTTAGAACAACGGTCACACAGACACAAGTTACAGCGATATGTTAGTGATGTCAGAAGCCACATGTCTCAAAACAACAGTTAAAAGTTAAACAATGGTGGTTAGTATTTCTGTTCAAACCTTTTTAGTCTGACTGAGCAGCAATTTGTTCTTTGTAGATTAACAAACCTTAATCAGGTAAAATTTAATGTTATTACAAATATTTAAGTATATGTCATTAATTTTCCTTGTACGGGCATCATATTTCAAGGAGACTGCATAGTAAGTGATATATATTTGTGTTGACTGCCAATGAAACAAGTTTACAAGTGGTAATTTTAGTCACTTCACCTCTTTTCTTAAACATGATTTTATCTATTATTTACAATTGAAACTAGAAATCCAGATTTTGCAAATGATGTTGGTCAACCCTGACACATAAACTCTACTGAGATATCCAGGCTTTAAACCATGTATGAAAGTTCTATCAGAAGTCCAGCAGTAGGACAAGTTAATGTTCGATAAAGATGGACAATGTTAAACATGCCCCCTCCCAACCTCCAATTCATGGCGCGGACATAAAAAGTGAACTATTAGGTAGGGTATGTACTTTTAAATTCAATTGACCCGGAGGTCAAGTAACTGAAGATGTACTTTTAGATATATATTTTAGATATCAATGGGCAATTAAATCATTAGGAGCGTTTCACATAGCAAACATTTTTGTATAGTGTAAGAGTAAGTTTTTATTGTCCTTTCAACCTTCGTAACCTGAAATCCACAAGAAGATAATGTTACTCACTTTCGTCACTTCACCTTTAAACATTGACCCCTGACAGTATTAGGCCCCAAGTTGTTCTGTGTATAATACCATTAACCAGTTAAAGGGCTTTAATTAACAGGACACTTGAAATTTACAAAGAATATATATTGTATAACTGACAACATCCAACAATGGATAACGTCCATTAGGTTCTGATATTAAACACTTCAGTTCTGAATAGGGATCATATTAAGAAACACTGAAGATGAAGTTTCTTTAACACAAAAGATGTTTTTTCCAATTATTAGTCCTTGACCATTATTAAGTAGGACTACATGTACTTTTAAATCTGGAAAGGTATGCTGTACTTTTAGATCAATTTCTACTCAATTTAGAACTAATCCAAAAAAGGAATTTGTATGTACATGAAAACTTGACTAAAATGAACCAAACCTGACAAGATAAATCTGTTATAGCTTAATTAATATTCAGGAGATAATTGCCTGTCATTTAAGTGATTTTTGATATATTGCTGTAATAACTTGAATTTGTAACAAGTACATTCCTCTAGAACAAGTTGTACTTTAATCTGATATTGCTGCTGATTTGGAATGCTTTAAATCTACACTTACATATTAAGTTTTCCACACCTAATGCTATATATTAGTACAAGTTTGTATAAATATTACTATTTTTTTGTTCACTCCGACAACAAATGCTCTATAATGGTAGCATTAATCACTATTTATAAAGTCTAGATTGAGAAAAAGAACAAGGTTACCGCGAGCGGTATATAATACGCCCGTCACACATTGAATGAGCAGTTGTTTGTATGATTTAAATATATGAAGTATTTGTGAGTAATTGATATTAAAAGAGAAATCATTCAACATAACTGGTAGATCAATGAGTGCAATACAACATCATGGAACGCATGCATCGCATTAATGAAACCAAGGGTAATAACTCCAGTAATTACGGTCGGATAATGGCGGTTATCAGACTTGTCCGTGGTTTCATGGTAATTAACCTTGTTGTGAAGTTTGAAGTTAATCCGTT
>NW_018404017.1:375530-376009 GCF_002113885.1 Mizuhopecten yessoensis
CCGCCCGCCCGCCCGCTCACGTGATAGCATAATACGTCCCCGTCTTCGACGGGCGTATAAAAATGGCACGGAGGAATAACCGTAAATGAAATCTTACACCATCCATACAGTGCATTTATGGAGCCAAAAAAATGCTAGGTGAGAAAAAAACTACTAGAAAAACTGTAAATGTCCTAAAATGAATCACAAATGATCGGCTATAAAAAAAAAAATATACATCTATAAACATGTGCAAATTGAGCTAAAATGCTGAGGTGTGGTGAAAATTCTATAAAACTGTATTCAAAGTTTTTCAGGACATAACCCTGATAACCACTACCCTGTAAATATGTGTTTTATAGACCAGCATTGAACAGATACTCTGACACAAGTAACCTTACCTACATATTAGAGCAGCATTGAACAGATACTCTGACACAAGTAACCTTATCTACATATTAGAGCAGCATTGAACAGATACTCTGACACAAGTAACCTTA
>NW_018404017.1:379929-386490 GCF_002113885.1 Mizuhopecten yessoensis
GATGTCCAGTAACAATGTTATTAACAACCTTATTGTGATGTCCAGTAACAATGTTATTAACAACCTTATTGTCGATGTCCAGTAACAATGTTATTTACAACCTTATTGTGATGTCCAGTAACCATGTTATTAACAACCTTATCGTGATGTCCAGTAAAAATGTTATTTACAACCTTATTGTGATGTCCAGTAACAATGTTATTAACAACCTTATTGTCGATTTTTCAGTAACAATGTTATTAACAACCTTATTGTGATGTCAAGTAACAATGTTATTAACAACCTTATTGTGATGTCCAGTAACCATGTTATTTACAACCTTATTGTCATGTCCAGTACCCATGTTATTAACAACCTTATTGGGATGTCCAGTAACCATGTTATTTACAACCTTCTTGTGATGTACAGTAACCATGTTATTAACAACCTTATCGTGATGTCCAGTAAAAATGTTATTTACAACCTTATTGTCATGTCCAGTACCCATGTTATTAACAACCTTATTGGGATGTCCAGTAACCATGTTATTTGCAACCTTATTGTGATGTCCAGTAACATTGTTATTAACAACCTTATTGTGATTTCCAGTAACCATGTTATTTACACCCTTATTGTGATGTCCAGTAACAATGTTATTAACAACCTTATTGTCGATTGTGTCGTCTTAGTTCATGGCAACTGTTTCCCATCTTCCATGATGGGAGACTGGAATAATGTATTCACAAAAAAAACATGCGGATTTCTACATATCACATCTAAACATTAAGGGAGAAAAGGTCCCCAAACTCATGATAGTTTATTACCATGTTTATGTTACTCTCACAAGTGAATATGAAGTTGTAAAAGACACTCAGTAAACCTCCAGTCTTTATACAATTTGAAAATTTAACTTAGCTGAGATTGATAAACATGATAACCAACTAACACTTGTTGGGGAACTCTATCTTCCTCATACCACAATTCAGTGATTTTTTCCATGAATTTACTTGTAGACTAAAAAAAAAATAAAAAAAAATCTAAAATATGAACCTGAAACATTGGGAATTCTGGGGGGAAATCTGCATTAACGTAGGATGGTTTGAAATAATTCAAACAAAGGGCCTTGTTCAAAAAGAGGAATTTCCAACACACTCTCACAAAACAAACGAACTGCAGTAAATTACAAATAAATATTATTTTCATTATACAAAAAGCTCTTGTTAGTGCACCTCCGTCTATATCCTGCCACAACTATATAATACTTCTAACTCTGACCAACTTACCTTGATCTGATTAAAGTGATTACCTATAGTAATCTTGTCTATGAGTAACATTTCCTAGGGAAGTTACAAAATCAACATCAGTATAATGTTTCAAATGCCACCTTTTATGGGCAGACATATTTCTCAATACTACAAAAAACATGGATGCCCCTCAATTCAGTTGACACCTAGATTACTGCCAATATATTTCAAATTTTCCACTATAACCCTTTCATCATTATAGACCATAATGGACTCATCCAGGTCAAAGCATGGTAGAGTCTACTTAAGTTACATAGGGGTGAAAGGGTTAACCCATATACAAAAATTAAATATTGTACTTAGATATATAGCCAAACCCTTTAAAATTCAAACATTTTACGAGACATATGGTGGCAGTATAACAAAATTTAGTCTATATTCAGTATATATACTGGACGATATTATGTAGGAAAATACAGGATTTATGGTAAAAAAAGTCTTTCAAAATTTCATCTGAATTGATATGTCTATAAGCATTTAGTCAATATCAGTAATTATATAACTTAAAATTCCTAAGCGTATCATGCAAGCGAGTAGGTGAAATATTAAAACAAAAAACATGCTTTGAAATGAAAATTTATATCAATAGATTTTGAAATATCTTTACATACACTATTATCTATATATCACCCACCTTTTGCTGATCTACAATGACTTGGGTCTGTTCCAGCTGTTTGATCAGGTCCTCGTATTGCGTGCGCAGTCGACTTAGCTCTGTTACCAGTAACTCACGGTCAGACTCCGCCGAACTATGTAACTTTTTTACACGCTCTAAAAAATATCATTACAGGCCCTTTAGATAATGGAAACTGTTTATAGTTCTTTTTTTTTTTTTTTAAGAATTTCATGGGAAAAACTGTCTATTCCGTAATTCATAAAATGCTAACCTTTTTAAATTTTCATAAGGGACAATCTGCATGCTCAAAATTAAAATCATAAATAAAATGTGTATATACCCCCAAGAGACAAAATATTCATTTCAATTGACAAATTTTGAGCTATTCTTTCAGATGAAATCTTAAGACCTTAGAACCTAGGAATAGTTTAGAAAAGTCACTGGTTGGAAATACTAAATTCAAGGGTCCAAAATTGGGCGTCTCCCTCCTTAAATGGTAGAGTTGGCAAGTAGGCCATTCTAAAACCTTTACCACTGAGACTGAAAAGTGTGAATCAATTTTAGGATCTTAATATTAAGTCTTAACAAACAAACAATATTGACTTTACAACTGAGAAGTGGGAAACGTATTTAAGATAATTATTAGATATCTTTATAGCAGTGACAATATCACTTTTATCATCCTGGGAATTCCTGATATTTCATGGCTTGAAATGTAATCAATCCATTTGTACAGTATCAACTTTTAAACACTGTTGCGATCATCAGATGGCTGAATTGGTGATCAATTCTCCTAGCAAGTTGATATGATAACACTGATCTCATATTACCATACACCTATCGCTAATCTACAATATGTTTACCTAGTTCTTCCATCGTCTGAACGAACCCATTCTCAGCCATTTCGACTCGGCTCTGTTCCTGGCGTAACTCCTCACGGACTCGCAGGGCATCATTGCGTAGATTTGTACAGTCTGTTGCCAGAGATTTCACCTATAAAAAAGAATTGAATTTATTAACAATTATAAGGACAAAGCTGCAAAACATAACTGTTATTGAAAAGGTGTTGAGGCAATGACAGAACCTTTGATATTATTAATGGTTAATATTTCTAATTGAATTCCATGATTGTACTATGGCTTTATATAAAGTTGTGTGTATATGTCTGCACTGTACATAATAAACACTGTATCTATCATTGATGAAATGCCAAGGTCCGAGTCACACAGAAATTGAAATTGTTTGACTAACATTTAACTTACACCAAACACCACTGCTTTAATCGCCGTTAAACGAGGGAATAAAGGCTGAAATCAGATTATGTACCTGGAAGATATCTTATATAACTAGTCCTGATTGCTTTTAATACTGCATCTTCAATCCTAAACAGTGCTGTGTAATTCTCAAAAACAATTAAACTTTGTTAATGAAAGATATCACATTGGAAGTCTGGCACACATACTGGTTTACAGATCTATGTTTGCTGGTTTACAGATCTATGTTTACTGGTTTACAGATCTATGTTTACTAGTTTACAGATCTATGTTTACTGGTTTACAGATCTATGTTTACTGGTTTACAGATCTATGTTTACTGGTTTACAGATCTATGTTTACTGGTTTACAGATCTATGTTTACTGGTTTACAGATCTATGTTTACTGGTTTACAGATCTATGTTTACTGGTTTACAGATCTATGTTTACTGGTTTACAGATCTATGTTTACTGGTTTACAGATCTATGTTTACTGGTTTACAGATCTATGTTTACTGGTTTACAGATCTATGTTTACTGGTTTACAGATCTATGTTTACTGGTTTACAGATCTATGTTTACTGGTTTACAGATCTATGTTTACTGGTTTACAGATCTATGTTTACTGGTTTACAGATCTATGTTTACTGGTTTACAGATCTATGTTTACTGGTTTACAGATCTATGTTTACTGGTTTACAGATCTATGTTTACTGGTTTACAGATCTATGTTTACTGGTTTACAGATCTATGTTTACTGGTTTACAGATCTATGTTTACTGGTTTACAGATCTATGTTTACTGGTTTACAGATCTATGTTTACTGGTTTACAGATCTATGTTTACTGGTTTACAGATCTATGTTTACTGGTTTACAGATCTATGTTTACTGGTTTACAGATCTATGTTTACTGGTTTACAGATCTATGTTTACTGGTTTACAGATCTATGTTTACTGGTTTACAGATCTATGTTTACTGGTTTACAGATCTATGTTTACTGGTTTACAGATCTATGTTTACTGGTTTACAGATCTATGTTTACTGGTTTACAGATCTATGTTTACTGGTTTACAGATCTATGTTTACTGGTTTACAGATCTATGTTTACTGGTTTACAGATCTATGTTTACTGGTTTACAGATCTATGTTTACTGGTTTACAGATCTATGTTTACTGGTTTACAGATCTATGTTTACTGGTTTACAGATCTATGTTTACTGGTTTACAGATCTATGTTTACTGGTTTACAGATCTATGTTTACTGGTTTACAGATCTATGTTTACTGGTTTACAGATCTATGTTTACTGGTTTACAGATCTATGTTTACTGGTTTACAGATCTATGTTTACTGGTTTACAGATCTATGTTTACTGGTTTACAGATCTATGTTTACTGGTTTACAGATCTATGTTTACTGGTTTACAGATCTATGTTTACTGGTTTACAGATCTATGTTTACTGGTTTACAGATCTATGTTTACTGGTTTACAGATCTATGTTTACTGGTTTACAGATCTATGTTTACTGGTTTACAGATCTATGTTTACTGGTTTACAGATCTATGTTTACTGGTTTACAGATCTATGTTTACTGGTTTACAGATCTATGTTTACTGGTTTACAGATCTATGTTTACTGGTTTACAGATCTATGTTTACTGGTTTACAGATCTATGTTTACTGGTTTACAGATCTATGTTTACTGGTTTACAGATCTATGTTTACTGGTTTACAGATCTATGTTTACTGGTTTACAGATCTATGTTTACTGGTTTACAGATCTATGTTTACTGGTTTACAGATCTATGTTTACTGGTTTACAGATCTATGTTTACTGGTTTACAGATCTATGTTTACTGGTTTACAGATCTATGTTTACTGGTTTACAGATCTATGTTTACTGGTTTACAGATCTATGTTTACTGGTTTACAGATCTATGTTTACTGGTTTACAGATCTATGTTTACTGGTTTACAGATCTATGTTTACTGGTTTACAGATCTATGTTTACTGGTTTACAGATCTATGTTTACTGGTTTACAGATCTATGTTTACTGGTTTACAGATCTATGTTTACTGGTTTACAGATCTATGTTTACTGGTTTACAGATCTATGTTTACTGGTTTACAGATCTATGTTTACTGGTTTACAGATCTATGTTTACTGGTTTACAGATCTATGTTTACTGGTTTACAGATCTATGTTTACTGGTTTACAGATCTATGTTTACTGGTTTACAGATCTATGTTTACTGGTTTACAGATCTATGTTTACTGGTTTACAGATCTATGTTTACTGGTTTACAGATCTATGTTTACTGGTTTACAGATCTATGTTTACTGGTTTACAGATCTATGTTTACTGGTTTACAGATCTATGTTTACTGGTTTACAGATCTATGTTTACTGGTTTACAGATCTATGTTTACTGGTTTACAGATCTATGTTTACTGGTTTACAGATCTATGTTTACTGGTTTACAGATCTATGTTTACTGGTTTACAGATCTATGTTTACTGGTTTACAGATCTATGTTTACTGGTTTACAGATCTATGTTTACTGGTTTACAGATCTATGTTTACTGGTTTACAGATCTATGTTTACTGGTTTACAGATCTATGTTTACTGGTTTACAGATCTATGTTTACTGGTTTACAGATCTATGTTTACTGGTTTACAGATCTATGTTTACTGGTTTACAGATCTATGTTTACTGGTTTACAGATCTATGTTTACTGGTTTACAGATCTATGTTTACTGGTTTACAGATCTATGTTTACTGGTTTACAGATCTATGTTTACTGGTTTACAGATCTATGTTTACTGGTTTACAGATCTATGTTTACTGGTTTACAGATCTATGTTTACTGGTTTACAGATCTATGTTTACTGGTTTACAGATCTATGTTTACTGGTTTACAGATCTATGTTTACTGGTTTACAGATCTATGTTTACTGGTTTACAGATCTATGTTTACTGGTTTACAGATCTATGTTTACTGGTTTACAGATCTATGTTTACTGGTTTACAGATCTATGTTTACTGGTTTACAGATCTATGTTTACTGGTTTACAGATCTATGTTTACTGGTTTACAGATCTATGTTTACTGGTTTACAGATCTATGTTTACTGGTTTACAGATCTATGTTTACTGGTTTACAGATCTATGTTTACTGGTTTACAGATCTATGTTTACTGGTTTACAGATCTATGTTTACTGGTTTACAGATCTATGTTTACTGGTTTACAGATCTATGTTTACTGGTTTACAGATCTATGTTTACTGGTTTACAGATCTATGTTTACTGGTTTACAGATCTATGTTTACTGGTTTACAGATCTATGTTTACTGGTTTACACATCTATGTTTGCTGGTTTACAGATCTCTGTTTACTGGTTTACAG
>NW_018404017.1:386777-469504 GCF_002113885.1 Mizuhopecten yessoensis
ATTTCATTGTTATTGGTGTCACTTGGTTTTTATCATAGGTTGTAATGTTAACTGTTTTATACGGTGGCTGACGTGTACCATTTCATTGTTATTGGTGTCACTTGGTTTTTATCATAGGTTGTAATGTTAACTGTTTTATACGGTGGCTGACGTGTACCATTTCATTGTTATTGGTGTCACTTGGTTTTTATCATAGGTTGTAATGTTAACTGTTTTATACGGTGGCTGACGTGTACCATTTCATTGTTATTGGTGTCACTTGGTTTTTATCATAGGTTGTAATGTTAACTGTTTTATACGGTGGCTGACGTGTACCATTTCATTGTTATTGGTGTCACTTGGTTTTTATCATAGGTTGTAATGTTAACTGTTTTATACGGTGGCTGACGTGTACCATTTCATTGTTATTGGTGTCACTTGGTTTTTATCATAGGTTGTAATGTTAACTGTTTTATACGGTGGCTGACGTGTACCATTTCATTGTTATTGGTGTCACTTGGTTTTTATCATAGGTTGTAATGTTAACTGTTTTATACGGTGGCTGACGTGTACCATTTCATTGTTATTGGTGTCACTTGGTTTTTATCATAGGTTGTAATGTTAACTGTTTTATACGGTGGCTGACGTGTACCATTTCATTGTTATTGGTGTCACTTGGTTTTTATCATAGGTTGTAATGTTAACTGTTTTATACGGTGGCTGACGTGTACCATTTCATTGTTATTGGTGTCATTTGGTTTTTATCATAGGTTGTAATGTTAACTGTTTTATACGGTGGCTGACGTATACCATTTCATTGTTATTAGTGTCACTTGGTTTTTATCATAGATTGTAATGTTAACTGTTTCATACGGTGGCTGACGTGTACAATTTCATTGTTATTGGTGTCACTTGGTTTTTATCATAGGTTGTAATGTTAACTGTTTCATACAGTGGCTGACGTGTACCATTTCATTGTTATTGGTGTGACTTGGTTTTTATCATAGGTTGTAATGTTAACTGTTTTACACGGTGGCTGACGTGTACCATTTCATTGTTGGGGCCAATAAACAGGAATTTAAAAACTTAAAATCTTCATGTTTAATTTCTTTAGCCCCGTTAAGACAAGAATTAAATTGTCTTTATTCTTGTTGTTTTGACTTTTCGCTCTAAACAGACACTAATTAATACACTTTTAACTCTCGTTACCTCTTCATGCCCGAAAAGACAAAACAACAGAATTGAAAGTTACTGAATCTCGTCTTCCAAGGGCGAAAAAGGGAAACAACAAAATCGCAAAAATCGCCACCATAGTTTTATATGTGTATTACTTTTTCATCATTATAATGTAAGATACTGATGAAGTAGAACTGTTTCATGGAAAAACAGCATATGCTTGTAGTCATAACTATGGACTGTATACTGGGACATGTTTTATGCAGTTTGAGTTTCGCCTTTTTCCCCTTCAGTAATAACGGCAAATTAAAAATAACAACAAATATTTGTACACTATTTACTGTATATTGTAATTTCATGTGAAGGGGAGAAATACACTGAGTGAATATAGATTTTACCAGTGAAAGGTGAATATCTGACAGGGTGAAAGTTTCCTTGTATCAGTATATACTTGTATCAGTATATCAGTATATACTTGTATCAGTATATCAGTATATACTTGTATACAGTATACACTTGTATCAGTATATCAGTATATACTTGTATCAGTATGTACTTGTATCAGTATATCAGTATATACTTGTATCAGTATATACTTGTATACAGTATACACTTGTATAAGTATATATACTTGTATACAGTATACACTTGAATACAGTATACACTTGTATACAGTATATACTTGTATACAGTATACACTTGAATACAGTATATATACTTGTATACAGTATACACCTGTATCAGTATATACTTGAATACAGTAAATATACTTGTATACAGTATATACTTGTATACAGTATATACTTGTATACAGTATATATACTTGTATACAGTATATATACTTGTATACAGTATATACTTGTATCAGTATATACTCGTATCAGTATATACTTGTATACAGTATACACTTGTATCAGTATATATAAAATGACTCATAGACATAATGATAAAATTGGAGCAATGTAATGAGTACAGCCTTAAAACATTTGACCAATACAACTTCATTGTTTCATTAGCCTGAAAAAAAGGACCTGAAATATAAACATGTAGCAGGTATATGATCTTTGACTGCATCCTCAGCTAGTTTACAGTAAAACACACACTCATCTCAGATAGGGACAATAATTGTATTATATACACTGTACTGGGGAGTCTGCAAATATATATGATCTCAGACTGGATATATTCAGTTAAACATGCATTGACCTCAGATGGAGGTAATAACTGTATTACCAGGGTGTTTATACTGTACTACAAACATGTTCATTTACGGTTCTTTACTATCATTAACTTGTTTCTGAACTGATATATATCTGAAATGTGATTTATTGGATCTTTTATCAAATTCCTAGATGAAACCTAAAGATTTTCAAAAAAGGATAACAAGAGAATGAGAAGAAGGACATTGTCCTACCATCAAATAAACATTAAGAATTTTGTCATTTAAATTGTATGCAGTCTGTACATGTATTGGTTCAATGTCAGATGTACATGTAATGACTGCAAGCTTTATAGTTGTAAATCACTACATAAAATCTATTAGAAATACTTTGACTATATATTTCCTACACTGTATACACACGTACTAGAGTTGTCAAACTGGACGACCTTTAGTAACTGGTTCTCAAATAATCTTCGGAGCAAGTAAAAGGTTATTGGTCAACTTGTTAATCAAATAATAAACAACAACAAATGTCAATCTTTACATTGGAGTACAAAAACAAAGTCTGAACACTGTTTTTATAATCAAAATAAATCTGATTTTGTTCTCATCGATAGATCATTTGAATAAATGTCGGACCATTCAGTGATTAATTTGGTAACTGGTTATGATTTCCCAACCAGCTAACTACTGTTGACAACCCTACTATATACTGAATATCAATTTCAATATTCTTAAGCCAATATTCCTCACAAATGCATTAGAGATTAGTTCATGGAAAAGGATATTGATGTACATGTAACTAATATATACCAGGTTTGTACTTATATAACTTATATAAGGGGGAACTCTAAGGCATATTGTGATTTGGCAACGTAGATTGTGATTATATGGATGCAAATTGAGTTTTGCTGGTGACACAAAGCATGTATTATGTGTAACTTCAGCCAAAACATCTGTATCATGGAATGGCAAGGTTACATCAGGCGAAATAACTTTAACATGTGTTACAACTACTTAAATCTGAAGTGTACTGGTCTGTATAGATCCACCATCCAGATACCAAGCTCATATAGCTGCTGTAAAGTAATTTCCAAAAAGTAAATTTCATCAGAAGTTTGCTTACCAAAAACCTGTAATGTATAGTTATGTTCTGATGTACAAAGATATATTTTTTTCTTGCTAAATATAGATCAGAGATTTCTTTAATCAGATTAGCTATAAAAAAAAATTAACTTACTCCCATGGGGAATGGAGCCAAATTTTGGCCATAAAGAGTGCCAATAAAAGTCTGCAGAATTTAAATGACTTGTAGTATGCTGTGGTACATGTATATTAAACTGTGGCCTCCTTCAGGCTATAATATAAGTGAATTCTAACTTTTAGATTTTCATAAATCAAATGAAATATGATATCCCTTTATTAAATCAGATAACATTGTCTTGTCTTTATCTATATGCATCCTAACAAGACCACTACATAATGTGCAATGTTAAGCAAAATCAAATATAAGTACAGACATGTACACTATGCATTTATAAACACTACACAGAAATTTTAAAGCCTTAACCAACAAAAGTCAAACAAAAACACAAAAAATGTGATAGAGATGTACTACAATTATTTTGAGCTACACAACAGTCTCTTCTACTAAGTGTCATCTCTGAGCCACACAAGTGCCGACTTGATATGACAAAAGCCAAGCTCTCGACTTGAACAAATATTGGGCCATTACTGGCTTACTAAAGTAATCCATGGGATTACCTCCAACACCTAAGGCAACCCAATTTCAATACAATTCAGGGGTCGGAGGTTATCTCACTTATTAAAGAAACGAAAATATTTTTTGAAAGCCAAGGAATAAGTCAACACGTTACCCCATTTTTCAAGTTTCAAAGTTTCTTCAATTTGTCATTATTTAGTTACATGTGTCAAAGTGTGTTCTATGTTATTGTCAATTGATGTTGAAACGAAAAAATTATTAAAGGCCATTGTTTGTTAAACAGCCAGGCAAACCAGTTACCGTATTTTCCAGTTTGTCTACAGTGTTAAAGGTTATCTTTGCTTTATTTTAAAATCACAATATTTTTGTAAGTCATTTTCATCAAATCAGGTTGGTAAATATGTTAACGCATTAGTCAGATGAATGGCAATTCATTCTCAAAATCGACACAGTACAGATCCTTTATTGGTTGTCCAAATACAAGTACATGGGTTGTATTGATTCTATTTACCATTCCCTAATTAAGAAATCTTTCATTTGACTGGTCCAATATACACAAGGATTAATTCTCCACAAGCTGGCGCATTCATTACTATAATGGTAACTTTTTAGAACTTCAAATTCACTTTGTAAAAAACTTTAATGAACATGCTAATAATCATAAACCTCATTTTCTCTGAACAAACATGAATTTATTTTCAAGCTGTATGTCTATTTTCAAGGTTAAAATGTTTGTGTTTTCCCCCTATAAGTTAAATGTTTTAATACCTAATCATTCAAAAGGACCCCCTGTTAAATGAACTTTCCCCTTTTCCATCTTTTCTCTTTGTATCTTTTTTCAGGTATATTCATTTCTAACTCCAATAAATCCTTATATCCTATTTTGATGCTATGTATGTATCTGTTTAAAATTCATTACTGAATATATGAAAGTGTTTGATTGGTTAGTTGTAAATGAAATTTCATCAAAATTCTATGATATAACTATTTTTAGACGTTGAGGTCTTTTTATTAGAGTAACTAATATGTACAACCCCAGTATTACTTTAATAGATATAGATATATAATGATTAGATCAAAACAACATACATTGACGAAATAGCCGTATGATTAAGAAATTAAAAATGTTTGCATAAAGTTGTAAGCCCTCTGTAAGAGTTTTCTAATTAATCATATCTTTTGGTTGAAATATGAACCTATATTTACTGTGATTCTGAAATCACTTACTAAAATTTTCAATCTACTCTTTACACTAAAAGATATGTAAACTATAAAATATACAAGTTGTACAGGACATTTAGCCATGTGCGCCATTACTAAATCTTATAACATTACCATTTGAATAAACTTTATCAAGGCGATCACGTTGAATTGACAGCTCTATACGGGGTATTTAAGTAACTTAAATAGGTTAAACTATGGATGAGCACACTCTGATACCTCCTATAGACAGCTCTACCACAGAAAACGTCCACTAGAACTAACCCAGCCATCCAAACAACCAACTCCAAACAACAGCACCTCCTATAAACACGTACTAACACCGGTATAGGAACGCCAGACCCCCAGTGTAAACTTGTACACGCCTGATTTAGAGACATGTATAGAAATTTGAATTTAATGTGTAGAAGGATAATCATTATACATGATTAATGTATGTTTATGAAAAGGTGAAATGATTAGCAATTTTCACATTACAATCTGGGAAAGACATTTACACTGTATGTATAGCAATCTGGGAAAGATACATTTACACTGTATGTATAGCAATCTGAGAAAGACACATTTACACTATATATATAGCAATCTGAGAAAGACACATTTACACTGTATGTATAGCAATCTGGGAAAGATACATTTACACTGTATGTATAGCAATCTGGGAAAGACACATTTACACTGTATGTCCTATAGCAATCTGAGAAAGACACATTTACCCTGCATATATAGCCATCTGAGAATGACACATTTACACTGTATGGATAGCAATCTGGGAAAGACACATTTACACTGTATTTCCTATAGCAATCTGGGAAAGACACATTTACACTTTATGTCCTATAGCAATCTGAGAAAGACACATTTACACTCCATATATAGCCATCTGAGAATGACACATTTACACTGTATGGAGAGCAATCTGGGAAAGACACATTTACACTGTATGTAAAGCAATCTGGGAAAGACACATTTACACTGTATGTCCTATAGCAATCTGAGAAAGACACATTTACACTGCATATATAGCCATCTGAGAATGACACATTTACACTGTATGGATAGCAATCTGGGAAAGACACATTTACACTGTATGTCCTATAGCAATCTGGGAAAGATACATTTACACTGTATGTCATATAGCAATCTGGGAAATACACATTTACACTGTATATCCTATAGCAATCTGAGGAAGACACATTTACACTCCATATATAGCCATCTGAGAATGACACATTTACACTGCATATATAGCCATCTGAGAATGACACATTTACACTGTCTGGATAGCAATCTGGGATAGACACATTTACACTTTAGTGATAGCAATCTGGGAATGACACATTTACACTGCATGTCCTATAGCAATCGGGGAAAGACACATTTATACGTTATGTCCTATAGCAACTTGGGAAAGACACATTTCCACTGTATGTATAGCAATCTGAGAAAGACACATTTACACTGTATGTCCTATAGCAATATGTATCACCAGAACCAGTTTACGTTACAGATGAAGGTCTTCCTTTCATTCTGTTTTTATTTCCCCAAAAAAATGAAACTACTCATCAAAGATTTATTTTTCTGTTTTCAAAAGGAATCAGTATGTGTCTTTTCAATAGGAAAATATGTGTTATTTCATAGATTAGGAAATATATATCTCATCAATTAAAACTAACCCACACTTGCCAACCTTTTGAATTTCCATGGGGCAGATTTAGCATGCTCAAAGTAAAACATAGATAAAGTGTGTGTATATACCTCCGTAGACAAAAATTGACCCTTTAAAATGACATATTTTGAGTTGTTCTCTCTGATGAAATCATTACATCTGAGTTTCCCGCCTAAATAGGGAGAGTTGGCCATGGCACTAGGATGCTTAACAAAGTTTGCAATAAGGAATTATTTTTGGGGAAATATGCATGCTATGCTAGCTGTTACTAAGCAATATGTCTACTGTATCCTAAAAAGACACTGTACAATGCTGCCTTAAGAATTCCAGTTTAAGTTGAACCATGGTTACCGTCGCTTCTAAGCTAAAAGCAACACCATCAAACCTGCATTAAAAGACCACACAGGTTCAATTCACAGTGACATCACTAACACGAAGAACATTTACATTGGCCTCTTAGTACAGGGCCAATACTCATGAAACCGTTCTCATGCTCAAGCACAGAGTTGTGCTCAAATCAAATTTCTTGTAACTCACTTAAATCATGTCAAACGATCAAAATGTAAAATGAAAACATTGAAAACAGTATTTCGCTCCAAGTCTCTTCATCCCCCCCCCCCCCCCCCCAAAAAAAAACATTGACAAAATAAAAATTTATCTTTAATTTATAAACTTAACAAGAAATTAGGCTTAAGCACAACATCCATGCTTGAGCATGAGAACGGTTTCATGAATACGGGCCCCAACTAGTGTGTAACATAGGAATGCTGACTAGATCTATATATCATTAGAAAGTTCAAACTAAACTTGCATTTCTACACATCACAACCTTCATCAAGACTTGTTATTGGCTTATAACTAAAGGGAGTAATGATATCTTGATAGCGATACATAAATAGAGACCAAAGTATTAGTTTCATAAAAGATAGGATAAACAATACACAGTATTGTCATGTTGCACTCAATATTATACCCTAAACAATGTTCAGATCAAAACAACAGACCGAGAAGCTGAAAGCATACATTACTAAGCAGGACAGCTGCAGATTTTTTTTTTTTTAAATTCAAAATATCTATTTGAATACCATTGGGGTTGTTCAAAGGTGAAAGAAAGTTTTATGGGAGATATCTTACCTCATTTCGTTCCGATTCCACTATACTCTCCATCTCCCTCACTCGACCTAGCAGAGTGTTGTGGGACTCTTCAAGGCTGCAGCGTATACTCTTCTCTCTCTCTAAGTCCTCTTTGATGTCGGACATTTTTCTTTGCATCTTCTGCTTCCCTGTCAACATCTCTTCTGCAGACACTGCAGCCTCTGCCTACAGACAGAAGGAAATACAGCACTGACCATCAACATGGGACAATCAAAGCACAGTATATTAAAATTCTAAATATTCCTCAAATATAACAAATCTTTTACTTTGTCAAGAAACCTCGACATGGAATAAGTGTTGTAAATGAAAAGGGCTTTTCAGACTTATTCAAATATTGATCTGAATTTGCTGATATCTTAGTTATAATAGTACAGCACTTCATAGGGTTACT
Source organism: Mizuhopecten yessoensis (assembly GCF_002113885.1). Lineage (NCBI taxonomy): Eukaryota > Metazoa > Mollusca > Bivalvia > Pectinida > Pectinidae > Mizuhopecten > Mizuhopecten yessoensis. Next base: position 395,254 of record NW_018404017.1, read on the forward strand.
TTTATTTAAGAAATTTATTGTTGTACTCTTAAGTTCTTAATGGGTGTCCCTCCTCCAATTTAAAAGAATGTTAACCCCCTCCCAAATATCTGAGTAACCACACATTAATTATATAAGCTACCATATTTATCCTGCATTGAGCCCAGGGAGCCAAGAGATATAATCTATGACTCAAAGTAGAGGGATGGGCTAGCAGGAAAATGAAATGACATTTAAATGCTGACATTTCTTATCAACTTCAAAAGATTTTGATTGGCTTATCACCAGAAATAGGCTTTTTGCTGGATACACATGTACGGTATACACTGTACAAGTACCATAATTCTCAATCTGGCTTCCCTCTAGCTATCTGCCAGCAAACCTGTCCTAACTATAACCCATTTGGGGTACATGTACATATATATTCAACCTCAAAGGGAATTACTGTTAGGTGTTTTGACCAATTACATGTTATAACTAGAAATTGTTGGCTAACAATTTGACGGGCTTTTCACTGTAAGGACTGATTTGGCCTTCTAATAATAACCTGTGCAAGTCTACAGTAGCTGACTGAGTAGTGTGGGATTCCCAGGGTGCGAAATGACGTCAGAGAAATAATGGATAAATATAGGCAGCCAATGGGCTTAGTTGTTAACGAAGGTAGTCCGTAAAAGTCGTCATATAGTCCATCCACTATGTACATCAGGATGATGAATTGAACCTAGCTTTTTGTCTATATCGGTTGGGTTTGCCATGCCAAAGAAAGGCTGATGTTTACTCATTGCAGTAGAGATGTAAACTGTCCACACTTTTAAGATTGAGAGTGCGTAGTAATCGATGTAGTATTACCAGCATGTATTAGATGTCTTGATATAAATCTAAGTACTGAGAGTACTGAAAGCACTTCACAATCGCACAAAAATGAAAACGGTTTTTGACTTTCACCTTTGAAATTATATTTAGAGTAGGTCAAGGTCGTTCATTTGCACACACTTTAAAGCCCTTCATTCAAGCATGCTTCTTTGCCACACATCGTTACCCTGGAATTATTGGTTATTCAGAAAAAGGGGTTTCAATATTTTTACATATATGACCTCTGTGACCATGAGTCATTCAAGGTCAATCATATTTTCAAACTTGATAGCCAATTACCTCGCCGTGTTATGTATCAAATAGTAGGATTCTAGACCCTGTAAAGAAGATTTCAGAAGTCATTATCTTGAAATAGCACACATGAAGTTTGACCCCTGAATAACTCAAAACTCGACCTGGTAAACTCAAAATGTTTTCTGCCAAAAATGTGCACATTTGTGTTGTCCACATCTTACCTGAATGTAAAGTGAATCTATCGAACAATTTTTGAAATATTCTTGATTAAAAGTAATTTTAATGTTTTAAACATTTGACATTTGTGACCTTGATTGTGACCTTGATAGTTGATCAATGTCAACCATTTTTTCAAACCTGATACCCTGACATCTCAGAATCTTTAATGATAAATATCAAGACTCTAGACCTTGTGTAACTTTTTTAAGGTTGGTACCCAATATAGTGCATTTTAACTTTGACCCCTGCCGTAAACCGGAAGTTGACATTTGTTGACAACAGTATGAAAGAAAAAGTTTGCCCTTGGCTATCTCTATATGATATCCAAAGATCAACCTCGTGTTTGATATCGTTAACAAAATATATTGGTATAGGCCGTTAACCAATCAGAGTTTGTGGCGTCCATCTTGGAATATTAATTGCTCCAAAAAGTAACATAAGTTTGTAAGGGTCCCTAGAGGAATATATTTATTAATTGTGGTTAATATTGCAATGGCAGAATTGGAGAAGAAGATCGTTGAAGTTTTAACATATTGTCAGCATTTTAAAAGATCAAAGGAAATATTCAAAATGGTGTACAACGTTAACGGTAAATGTTACAGAAAAACTAAAGACATCAAATTCATCGGAATGACATTCTTCATCGATCTATTGAAGAATTCTTTAAAAAAAAAAGAAAAATGAATACTTTTTAATTTGACCAATTAAGTAATAACATACAATGAAAAAAAGTTAGCCCTGAAGATTATCTACAAATAACATCTGTGCATAAAGGCTGTAAATTCAACCGTTTTTGCGTTATAGCCATTTTAAGATTTTAAGGTATGACGTCATGGTGGCTTTTGTTTTTTTGATGAAGTTGAAAATGTTACCAAATGTTAGAAGACAACTGGGGAAACTTTTCCCGTTACAACTAGACGAAATATTTGTCATTGATATTGGAGTAAAACAAGTTTTAAAATATTGCGAAAATTTTAACAGATCAAAGGAAATATTTCAAAATGGCATACAACGTTAACGGAAAATGTTACAGAAAAACTAAAGACACCAAATTCATTGGAATATCATTCTACATTGATCTATAGAAGAATTTTTCAAAAATAATGAAAATTTAATGGTTTTAAAAAAATAGTGACCTTTGACCCAACAGCGAGCTTTTTTATTTGACCTTTTTTCAAAATTACGGACTGACCAAAAACTTAACCCTGAAGATTATCTGCCTATAATATAATTGCATCAATTCTGTAAATTAAACCGTTTTTGAGTTATGGCCATCTTAAGATTTTGAGGTATGACGTCATGGAGGCCATATTGGATTTTTGACCTTCTTGAAAATGTTCCTTGAACATCTTCAGACCTTGGCCTACAACATACTTAAAAGACTATAAACCTGTCTTTTACCAATCAAAAGATACAGACTCCACAAAAGTATGGAAGAGGAATAAGAATCATAACAAAAACAATAGGTCTTTTCACCAGTTGGTGAAAAGCCCTAATTATATTCAACACAATCAATCAAGAGAGTATAGGAGCAGCCTAACTCAAGAATAGTAATGGGAAAATAGTTTACAATCATCATCAACTATGATATGGGTTTTTAAACTGAAGTACTGGAAGTAAACTGATTTATGATCAATTGCATAATCAGTATATAAATAATTTTATTGGACTGAATAGTAGAAATAAATTGACAATATCATACTATTGTAACCTATTTATATCTATAGAGATGCTTGTTTGTTTGGTTTGTTTGTGTTTTACATCCTATTAACAGCTATGGTCATTTATGGATGTGCCAGGTTTTGGTGGTGGAGGAAACCAACAACCTACGTACCTGGTGACTGCCCCACGTAGACCTTGAACCCAAGACCCAGTGGTGGAGGGCTACTGGTAGCAGAATGTCGGACGCCTTAACCACTTGGACACCGAGGCCCCCAAGAAAATTTGAGCTACTTATAGTTATTATATTAGATAACGTTATTTATCAAGGTCATTTATATGAGAAAACATAAAGTATATATATATATATATCCCATTGCTATCTGAGGGATATATCAGCCAAACACTAGTTTCCCTTTACTTTAATCAAGTCTTAAAAGAAGTCACAATTTTTGAAAAAAAAAAGAGTAGATAAATGGACAACAAATATTGAGTAAAGAGTGTTTCAGTTTAAATAGTCTCAGATAAGACAGTCAAAATCTTCCTCTTGGGGGCCGACATTTTCTTGTCATTGTCATATATATGCAGTTATTATTTCATTAATCTTCTTAAGAGATCTATTCTATCCTTTCTAACTACCTGATTTACTTTTCTGTCCTTTGTCGTGTGGAGTTGATCAATAGGTCAAAAATCACAGGTGATAAAACCTTACCTTTCTTATGATTAATACTCTTAGAAAAAGTTACAGAAAGGGTGTGGAAGATACTGGAAGATGATTTATTTTCAATTGCCTGGTTATTCCTGAAGATATTGAACACAAAGTTCCTTCATTTTTTAGTATGACATATGAGCACTTACAGAATCTAATATCTTTAGATGTATTTTTTTAACAAGGCGACACATTTGATTTCTATGCTAATTTTGATAAAATTATTCATGTTTTTTAAAAAGATTGAAAAGAAATTGTGATATCAAATCTTTACCACTTGAGTTCACGTTTTCACAAGTCAAGCGGCCAGGTCAATCCATCAAACTCACTTCTAAATAATACTCAGGAATTGTTAATTTCTAAAACATGTTATAAGGCCAAATCAATCAGTGGGTAAAACAAGTAGGTAATATATAGTTTCCAGGTCACATATAAGTAAAAAAAATTGAAGATATCAATTTGAATCCAGGCATTCACTCAAACACTTCAACAGAGGAAGTTGAGGATACAAATCAAACAACATGATCAGCCGATTCAGCACTATGGATTTGAAGAAAAAGAAAATTCAGGAAGAAATCTATTGAAATGTACAAGGAATTATCTCCTTTCCAAAAAAATTGTGTTATATTTCCTCAAATATTGGAAAAAAGAACCAAGAATTTTGAAGGGGAATGCAGCTACATTTATGCTCTTAAGGACTTCCCATCCTTCGTATTACACATGTTTTTCTTTTCGTATTTTCCTGTCGTCATTTCGGTATTGCGTATCAGGCATTCCATTACCGTAGTATAAATTATAGTAACACTGGGTAAACAATAGTACAAGCGCGTGACGATGATATGTCAACACCCGATATCGAGACTTAACTTAGAAATGTGTAATCACACGTACTTCTAAAATATAGCTTATGATAGAAAGACATTAATTAACTCACGAGAAGACACTGACATAAGATCAGACAACTTCAAGAAGGTCGTATATGAGGCGCATGGAATGCAGACTGATGTGTTTTGTTTACCGACCTCACCTGTACGTATCACGTGCTAAATGTAACAGTAGTTCACAAGCTCTTGGTTGCTACGACTTTTGTTGTCGAGCGAGGTAGGCTCTGTCAGATAAATCGTTTCACAAATGCAATTACAATAACTCTGTGAAAATATAATATAGTGGTTTGTAAAATATCAAGACCCCTATAAAATGTAAGTGCATGCACGTGATAACAGCATACCATGCAATAGCCTCTGGTTACATATATATATGTACCTGACATGTAAATATACCATGCGTAAGCAGGCTATGGAATGATGTTCAAAGTGTACATGATTCAGAGTAATTTTGTTCCATAAAAGACAGTAAAATGACAATTAAATATAATAATTTAATTTATTTCCGTCGTTTTTGGTATAGTAAAGAAGTTGTATAAATTCTATCCCTCTGTAAAAAGTTCCGATTTGTTTCAAGGTAGACAACTCTCATCAGGATCGAAATTATTGTAAAATATAAAATAAATGAATTATAAAGATTTTGTATGTATTTGGTTCAATTTTTCACTCTTTTTGTATGAAACTATGTGTCCTGTTTGCTTTTAGCTTGTATTTAGTAACTTTTATCCATACAATTTCAATAAAAATTGCTTTTTGTAACATGTTGTAGATATTTTATGATAAATGAAATATTTGTAGGGTTGGTTAGCAATGTTTCTTTTCATTATTTTATTTTTGTAATAGTTTTGAACAATGCCACACACTCAAAAGATGTGAAAGTGTTGGATTTGACAAAAATTCAATTTTTCAGTATTTTTTACCAAAAAAATCCCCAGTTTATCGGAATGCTTAGATTTTCATAAAATTATATCTACATATTGACATAACCATCATGTGAAACTTTCATTGAATTCTGCTGGCTAATTGCAAAGGGTGGAGCCACCTTAAAGCACAGTATTCCAGTAATACATTTTAAACATTAACATTTGGTTTGATTTTTTTTTTATTTACATACCAAGGTAATGATTATTATGTATCATAATTACAAACTAGCTAATATCATCTTTAAAGCTGCATAGATATTCAAAACATTTGTTCAGAAAACAATATACGCTTGTCCATGATCCATCACCATATACATATATATATAGATTGAATTATATATGAAGTGTCACTATCCCGATATATATAAGATACACTATCATTGAACATGCACATGTATGCAATTTACACCCCCCAATAAAATAGTACACAATATGTATAACTGGGAAGACAGCCAAAAAAGTAGCTGACACACTGTGCATATATATGGTGGTGTTTTTTCTAAATTCTTCCAAAGATCAATCTGTTGGTCATACCTGGTACTTGTGTATGTACACGCTTCATACATATTTCATCATGAACATTTATAACAATTTTAAAGATAATTTAAACATATAATCAACGATGTTCTGATTAATTGATTTTGTTGACTAATATTGGCCAGGATCATTAAGTTAATCAACTGATTAATCGACTACAGAATTCATGTTTGATTTTAGTTGGAATAATTGTGTCAGTGTGTAGCTAGATGTATTATGGAGTTTTCAGTAGAGTGCTTCGTGGCTTTAAGCCTATCAAACAGCAGAAGTGTAGTGTTATATATTCTGACCGGCTACGTTGGCATCATCACTGACTAACTTTAACGTCTGCCCATGACCACTATGAGACTATACAGATTCATTCTTCCATGGTATTGTTTTTCAATTTTGAAAGCTGAGCGGAACACCATCATAGAGGATTTCAAGTAGTGATTCTTTAAAATAATTATTTAATTGATCTTTGGTAAGTTAATGGTAAGTACTAACCAATGGCAATGATCGATCATAAAATTTAAACTATTCTAAACACTCTAAACAATGAACAAAAATTTAAAAAAAAATATGAACATTACATGTACAAAGGAATAAATTAGTGTAGGCTGGGTAGTTATCTGGGTAGTGGTTTTACAGTGATCGAGAGCTGGATGATAGACAGTAATGTTTACAGTTATCTGACAGTGAGAGCTTTAGGATAGACAGTAATGGTTACAGTTATCTGACAGTGAGAGCTTTAGGATAGACAGTAATGGTTACAGTTATCTGACAGTGAGAGCTTTAGGATAGACAGTAATGGTTACAGTTATCTGACAGTGAGAGCTTTAGGATAGACAGTAATGGTTACAGTTATCTGACAGTGAGAGCTTTAGGATAGACAGTAATGGTTACAGTTATCTGACAGTGAGAGCTTTAGGATAGACAGTAATGGTTACAGTTATCTGACAGTGAGAGCTTTAGGATAGACAGTAATGGTTACAGTTATCTGACAGTGAGAGCTTTAGGATAGACAGTAATGGTTACAGTTATCTGACAGTGAGAGCTTTAGGATAGACAGTAATGGTTACAGTTATCTGACAGTGAGAGCTTTAGGATAGACAGTAATGGTTACAGTTATCTGACAGTGAGAGCTTTAGGATAGACAGTAATGGTTACAGTTATCTGACAGTGAGAGCTTTAGGATAGACAGTAATGGTTACAGTTATCTGACAGTGAGAGCTTTAGGATAGACAGTAATGGTTACAGTTATCTGACAGTGAGAGCTTTAGGATAGACAGTAATGGTTACAGTTATCTGACAGTGAGAGCTTTAGGATAGACAGTAATGGTTACAGTTATCTGACAGTGAGAGCTTTAGGATAGACAGTAATGGTTACAGTTATCTGACAGTGAGAGCTTTAGGATAGACAGTAATGGTTACAGTTATCTGACAGTGAGAGCTTTAGGATAGACAGTAATGGTTACAGTTATCTGACAGTGAGAGCTTTAGGATAGACAGTAATGGTTACAGTTATCTGACAGTGAGAGCTTTAGGATAGACAGTAATGGTTACAGTTATCTGACAGTGAGAGCTTTAGGATAGACAGTAATGGTTACAGTTATCTGACAGTGAGAGCTTTAGGATAGACAGTAATGGTTACAGTTATCTGACAGTGAGAGCTTTAGGATAGACAGTAATGGTTACAGTTATCTGACAGTGAGAGCTTTAGGATAGACAGTAATGGTTACAGTTATCTGACAGTGAGAGCTTTAGGATAGACAGTAATGGTTACAGTTATCTGACAGTGAGAGCTTTAGGATAGACAGTAATGGTTACAGTTATCTGACAGTGAGAGCTTTAGGATAGACAGTAATGGTTACAGTTATCTGACAGTGAGAGCTTTAGGATAGACAGTAATGGTTACAGTTATCTGACAGTGAGAGCTTTAGGATAGACAGTAATGGTTACAGTTATCTGACAGTGAGAGCTTTAGGATAGACAGTAATGGTTACAGTTATCTGACAGTGAGAGCTTTAGGATAGACAGTAATGGTTACAGTTATCTGACAGTGAGAGCTTTAGGATAGACAGTAATGGTTACAGTTATCTGACAGTGAGAGCTTTAGGATAGACAGTAATGGTTACAGTTATCTGACAGTGAGAGCTTTAGGATAGACAGTAATGGTTACAGTTATCTGACAGTGAGAGCTTTAGGATAGACAGTAATGGTTACAGTTATCTGACAGTGAGAGCTTTAGGATAGACAGTAATGGTTACAGTTATCTGACAGTGAGAGCTTTAGGATAGACAGTAATGGTTACAGTTATCTGACAGTGAGAGCTTTAGGATAGACAGTAATGGTTACAGTTATCTGACAGTGAGAGCTTTAGGATAGACAGTAATGGTTACAGTTATCTGACAGTGAGAGCTTTAGGATAGACAGTAATGGTTACAGTTATCTGACAGTGAGAGCTTTAGGATAGACAGTAATGGTTACAGTTATCTGACAGTGAGAGCTTTAGGATAGACAGTAATGGTTACAGTTATCTGACAGTGAGAGCTTTAGGATAGACAGTAATGGTTACAGTTATCTGACAGTGAGAGCTTTAGGATAGACAGTAATGGTTACAGTTATCTGACAGTGAGAGCTTTAGGATAGACAGTAATGGTTACAGTTATCTGACAGTGAGAGCTTTAGGATAGACAGTAATGGTTACAGTTATCTGACAGTGAGAGCTTTAGGATAGACAGTAATGGTTACAGTTATCTGACAGTGAGAGCTTTAGGATAGACAGTAATGGTTACAGTTATCTGACAGTGAGAGCTTTAGGATAGACAGTAATGGTTACAGTTATCTGACAGTGAGAGCTTTAGGATAGACAGTAATGGTTACAGTTATCTGACAGTGAGAGCTTTAGGATAGACAGTAATGTTTACAGTTATCTGACAGTGAGAGCTTTAGGATAGACAGTAATGGTTACAGTTATCTGACAGTGAGAGCTTTAGGATAGACAGTAATGTCTAACAGTGAGAGATATATAGGTTTGACAGCAACTGGAATAAATCCTTTGAGTTGAACATTAATTCTGAGATTCATAGCTTCAGTTTGGACAGTAAGTTAGAACTTTAGGCTAAACACTAATCTGACAGTGTTTTATGACTCACTAATTAGTGATTTAATATTACTCTAAAACTGTATTTGCGTCTGTTCAGGACAAAATGCAATATTTTAATGATGGAGAATCAGTCTGAAGCAGGGAACAAGATGGGTTGATACCATGTTTGAAGGGGAGTGTATATAATAAGCGTTGAATTAGAAGTAGTATTGTAATTTACAATTATTTTCTACCTTTTATCACTTGAGATATGATTTTGAATCCAGCGCAATTTCCAGGACACTTTGAAAACAATTATGTATATTTACAGTAAATTTGAAAAACATTCCACCGACTGTTTCATGATTAAACGACTTTAGTCAATATAAAATATAAGTTCTGGTGTGCAGAAATAGAAGGAAAAGGTTCCTTTGGAGAAGTGCAGAGCTGAATTTCAACCTCTAATTAAAGATAATTCTAAAAGCACTACTTACTCTTGTGGTGGTCGCCTCCTCTAATGCCAATCTGAGTTCCTTCACTTCCTCATGTGCCCTGTTTTTGGCATCCGTCTCCTGCTTAAGTTCCTCTTGCAGATCCTCTGTTTCACGTTGTAATTTCCCAAGTTCATTTTCACAAGCCTCTTTCAACATCTGATATTTATCCTCTGTTTGATCGTGTAGTTTGGGGTGTAAATCCTGCTGCCCCTGTATGTTTATCAAGTTTAACTTTAATGTCTGTATGGCACTTTCTGTTTTACAAACCCTTGATACCAAGGTTTCATAGCTGTCATGCAAGATATCAACATCTGCGATTCTTGCTTTGTACGGAGCAATGGGCTCTTTCATCTTTATATCCTGACTGTCTGTGTCCCGTTCAGCAGGATGGACATTCTGACCAAAACCCATGCCGGACAAATGATCAATCAACTCCCTCGTCTCCAACTCAGCAGCAGAAAGTCTGTCTTCTAAAACGTCAATAGTCTGATGAGATGACACTCCGGACGGACAAGCTGATGGTGGAATCACTGACCGTGACATCATTCACAGTTTTGATGTCAGCGATAACAGGCAAAGGGTTTCAACACAGTTCCATATATATAAGTAGCATTTAAAGGAATTTTTAACCATGGCGCGTGCCTTCAGGATTTCGCAGCCATAATCAAGATTTTTCTGCAAGATAAAAATATCAAAACAATGTTAAAATGTACCAATGAACTTTTGTCAATCTGAACAAAACTATAATACAAAATATATAAGCACTGTCAACATACAATAGTGTAAATTGAAGCGTACCAGTATGCTCTTCAATTCAATAAATCCTTCCTATTACATCTCCCTCATTGACTTCCTTGGAATATCATTAGACCTACAGGCTGCTCGAATAAGATAAAAATCTTTGTAGTGTACTGTATGATGTTCGTTCTGCTCTACGATGGGGAACCCACACGAAATACTGGAATTAAATACCCTAGGCCGATACAGTTAAGACTTGCCAAAGAGTTCAGACAAACAAGTTAGCGGATAGTGTTCATTGTTTAAATGCATTGTTTACAAAGCAAATATCTTCAAGTGGCTACAATAAACGCCCATTGACCCATGGTAGATCCTACTCCCTTAAAGGTAAGGCCTTCTATGCAGTGTGGTGGGCCTTATCAAAAGTGTTCCTTGGGTGTACAACTCCCGAGCACCACTTGTATTTATAAACAGGGGTCGGATTGCATGGCTCAGATTGGACGATACATCTACAGTTAACAGAGTGTTACTTGAACAACAGATTCAATCAAATTGTCTGTTATGTGTCATGTTTAGACACGAATATTTACAAACGTACAGGTGAAACACATTACCGTATCATCACGGGCTGAGGATTAAAGCCAACACTTAAAATGACAGCTATCTGTCAAGAATAAGTTGCACAGCTTCAATTTAAGCGCTTGAAATTACAAAACATAAATCTTGATAAAATGAAAGCGTGACATTTTCTGTCAATTGACATAATATGCATTTTGAATACAGAATGTGCAGAATTATAAAAAAAATGCACTTGTCTTAATATATTAAGCGACCCAGTCTGAAGATAAAACATGTGACGATTAATTCATGGTTATTGCCAAAATGTGAATACCTTAATTTCATCAGGAATCCCTAATGACTGCTTTCTGGAGTAGGCCTACTCACGTTCTGCTCTTCTTCGCCATATTGTAAACAATGTGATTTGATTGGTTGCCGCCGAGTCTCATTCCAACGTTTGTTTTGACAGACACCTTCGAATCAAACACTTGAGTGATTATTTAATTACCTCCCCTTGACCGTGGATTCATGAATTTCATGAACTGCTTAAAGAGTAAACTAGGTGCTTCTAGTCCTTTTTGGCTAGTTTTCTGCTCCATAGTCTCCGTTTGGAATATACAGTTACGTTGTTTCTCGATGGGTTATATTTAAATAAACTACTTAATAATCTTATTCTCATTAATCGTTTTCAATATTTTCCGGCCTTTGTTTTTCGTCCCATTCAAAATAACACAACATTCTGCTGGTCTAACGTGATCTATTTCTTATAGTTTTAATTGACTAAATCATTTTTGATGCAAATTTTAAAATATTATTAATGGGAATGACGTCAAACGCATTTTTTATGCGGAGATTGGAAAATTATATCGCAATAACAATTAAAGGCAAAGGTGGGTTCAACATTCGGACCCCACTTCGATTTCTTTTATTTTGTTATATAGCGTACGTTAGGACACATAAAAATGAACAATAACGGTATATATGATAATTCATTATAATTACTACTGATAACCGTAGTGGACCTCCTTGCCTAACACCAGGTTGAGTGACAAAATAACAGATAAATTCGACAGCTAGGCGAATACATTTTGAAAATGAATTATGACAGCGTTTATTGACGGTATACAATTACTGTTATTTTGATACTAAATATGTCATATTGGTAAATATGAAGTATGCGCAATGATATTTTTAATTAGAAAAACATGCAAAATGTTATCACAATTTAAAATATATCCAGCATTGTCAACTTGCCTATGTACGTATAGTTACAATAGTAGTCTATATCTTATACTTCTTTAAAACTTTCCATATATATATTCTGTCTACAGAATCATTTTTCTGTAATATCAAAATCGGTAAAATGGTATTTTAGCATGCAAAACATGGCCAATGCACAATTTCACATAATCATGAAGATTTTCTTATCATTGTTTATTATGGTATATATATATGGATACTTTTTCTGTTTTTGTAACTTCATTATATTATGCATGTTTTTAAGTTATGTGCAGCAGTGATAACACATAAATATGTATTTTGCAAAAGTTATCTTTCCTCTGGAGAAGTTCTTAAGGTTGAGATTGTGTTATAGACAAAGATATGCATAGATATATATAAAGCTAGGTGGCATAGGACTAGTAGTTAGCGCCTGATAAGGCAGCTCATGCGAATTCCTCAAAAGAATTATTGATAAATGTATATATGCTAAAATGTATTGATTGTAAGAATTGTATATCTATGTACTGTAAAGCGCTTTAGAGTGGCTTAGGTTAGCTAGATAGGGCGCTATATCAAATGTCGTATATTAATTATTAATAAAAAAAAATCTTAATAGAACTAACATACACTTGATTATTATTCTATTTTGTCTTTTGCCAATTCATAAAACAAAAGATGAAGGTTTGATACATTATATTATAGCTTTAACTCTGAACAAGTAAAGCAAGGAAAGATATCCTTGTCTGACTCCCCATACAAAAACATACATTATAGCACATTTGATTCTTGTGACTATGAACATTATTAACATACTTGCCAAAAACCAAGACCCAATGACCTTTTGTTATGAAGAAAACAAAATTTAAAAGAAAAGAGGAAAGAAAGCTTTGTTTATCCTTTTTTTTTTAAGTCAATGTGTTATATGACAAATTAACCTGTTTTCAATTCTTTTGGAATTCCCGATATTGAAAGATAACATTGGTAGCCAACTTTTAAGCAAGTATGAAAAATAGACTCGTTTTAGAACTATGTGAATTACCGTGTCCAAGATGGGAATTCTCTCATTAATAATGAAATTTCACATACTTTTCTGCTTTAATCTTCAATAAAAAGAACAATTCTTTTTTGAAAAAGTGTAACATTGGGTATCAAAATAACAGTTGGAATATGTTGCACACGATGATAATATAATTTTATAGTAATTGTGTCATTAAAATGTTCTAGGAGGAATTGTATTACCAAACCTAGGTCCCATTCGTCATAAAATAAATTCCGAAACTAACTGTTCCTGATTTAAGCTTCCTATACCAATACCATTTTGTAATTATCTTGTTTGTTAAGTCTCCATAGGCGTTGACCCTACCATTAATATTGCCGATGATACCAATTCAGGATTCGGCGCCGATGTGGACATCTTTTCATGAGGACATGCATAAACTATTAGCTCTAGCATTGAGTGATAAAATGCTATTTAAATTATACTTTGAGATGTATTCTAGAGTAAGTGTACACGTTTTGGGGGTTTTGATTAATTTTCGGTAAAAATGCCCATTATCATCATTTGAGGCGGCATTTTTACCGAAAATTGATCGAAACCCTCAAAACGTGTAAAATTACTCCTTAGTTTAGGTACAAATATAGATGTAGCAAATTCTCAGATTCCTGTGGTGATTAAGTGAGGTGACAAATGAAACGAGGGACATTATTATACCCATTTCGCGTCAGTGATCCGAACTGTTCCAAGCTGTTGGTACTGATATTACTCGGTAAGTATTTAGCTGGAATAGGGGATGTGAAAGTGACATAAGTCTCTGTTGAATGTCACAAGCCGGAAGATTAAAAACTGTACGAAATATAAAACCATCCTTAAATGCAGTTTCAGCATCGTTACCTGAACTTTACTGACTTCAGTTATAATAGTTACGACAAAAAAAAAAAGTGCCCCATGTCGTTAGCGACAAAGAGAAGAACAATTGCATACAGAATTGGATTTGATGGAAAAGCAGCTGGTCTAGAACAGAACCCTGTGGTGTACCATATCACGTGACCATACCAAGATTTTAGCAGAGAGAAAAAAAAGCTTCAATAAAAATGAAAACGGATTGACATCGATTGCAAGATAATCAACATCTATATTTATGTACGTAAGGTTTCCCACGTTTCCTTTTCCCATTTCATTGAAAAAATGAAGACAATATTAAATATGAGTACCGCGGGGCGGAAAAATATACGCCCGTCGAATGCCTTATAGTGTTACACTGTATATACCTTTTACATTGAAATAAGATCTGCATCATTCTAAGAGTGGTTAGCTGACATGCTATAAAAGATGTAGGAGGATATCTCCAGACAAAAAATAAAATACTGAAATGAACAAAGGGCAATAACTTTTGCATATCATGATTATAATGTATACCAAGTTTCAAAGAGATCGGTAGAAAAATGTAGGAGGAAATTGCCGCAACAAACAAAAGTTTACGCCGGACGGACGGACGACGCCATACCATAATACTCCCATAATAACGTCCTATTAACAGATAAGGTCACTAATTATAAGGACGTGTGGATTATAAGAACTAGCCGGTATAACTTGTCATCAGAGCTAAATACTGGATAACAATTTTCTGCTGTACAACATCAGCTTTCCTGGACATTGATGTCAAATAAATTAAAGAAATATTTTCCTGTGTATTTGTCAGTAAATGGAAACGTTGGTAAAATTGATATAATACTTTTACTTTTCATTTGTACACTTGAAAGTAGCTGGCTTATATTTATCACAGAAAAAGACCAGCATTAAGCCAATCCGAAAAGGTCACTTATATAGTATGTGCATACACGTAGTCGTGGTTTTCTACATGGTTTGCGTTAATCTACGATATAATAACTGTAAAATCACAATTATGACACGGATTTCAAGGGTGGGATTGATGTTTGATTATCCTAGATTATTATAGTCACCCTCAATTCCAGGATTTGTGTGTCACATATATGTGTACAGTGCGTGTTCGAGACAACCCTTACAAAGCACTATTGTAACTGGCTATCTTCTATTCAAGGTCATGGTGTTTCGTTTTGTTTTGGGGGTTTCTTGGTTCCTGATGTTGTATACACCTTTGTAAATATTTCTCTTTCACTTACATTGACTGTTTTTTTTTGAAAATGCATGCTTTAGTGTCTACAGCACAATTGCATGTATTTTCCCCCCAAAATATGCGAAAGTATTTTGTTGCCTTAAAAGGTGTCAATAATGTTAAAACATTTGACCTTGTTCAGAACCGTAACGCCAGATGTTGACGCACAATAGTGTAACATACTTTTGACGTCATTTCGTTTCAGATTTGACGTTTGTGACACACGGTTGGCTTTGTAAAACATGTGTTTTCAGAGCTATCGGAATGGATATAGACATGTGTAAAGCTCACATATTTGACATTCATATGGTCACGATTTGTATATGACAAGTGAAACCGATTTTAAAAATGATCGAGTTGACCGTGAAGATAACATGCAGTTAAGAAGTGAACGAAAAATGTGATAAAATAACGCTACCCGTATAAGTCCTATCTGCTTCCTTAATGTAAACCATGGTATGTAAGTTATAAAGCACATATTGATTAAGTACATACATTACAATAACATGCAAATAATAAAAAATAATCCATAATAGTTTTTATTTGATTGAAGCCCGAGAATGAAAGCGCGTTCAGATTATACTACATTGTATTATGACGTGATGTCATTTGTCATTTAGTCATACATTGACATTGGTGTTGTTACCCTCAGAGTTATCACACTCTTCACGCATTCAAATAAATTAATTTGAAAAATCACATACAAGATTAAATTCCGCTCATTACATTTTCCACACAGGCTGTAATATCTACATGTTCTCCTCCTTCAACTGTAATTTGTAATTGTGAAACCTGCCCCCGTCAAAATGTATACAGCTGACACAGCATACACAATGGCTACTTTGCCCAATCCTCGATATTCCAGGAATAGGCTCACTTACGCTCTCTGTGCCCCTGGAATATGTCATGACAACATCGAAGGCTCAGTGTGCACCACCTTGTGGATGAGACGAGAAGACTAGTTTGATACTTTGATGTACATCAAAAGAATTGCTCGGTAAAATTGACTGGCTTTGTAGTTGGGTGTCGCTCCTCTGTACTTCATATTTGTACATGGTAATGTATCTGAAGAAACCAATAAACTTGAAACTTGTAATCTTCAAATGCCCAGATATCGGCCTAGCGATTGGTCAGGGTTTTTTCTACCTGAGACCGATCAAATTGCTAGCCGCGTGCCTTCAATCTTGCTTTGCAATATTCCAGGGGTGCAGAGATCGTAAGTAAACGTACCCCCTGGAATATCGAGGATGGTTTGCCCCGCAAAGGCTTGTATTTCTTTGTGTTCACCAGGTCAAAATATAGGCTTTCTACCACCTCCGACCCACTGTGGAAAGAGTTTCCCAGTCATCTTCAATACGTTCATCTGATAGTTATCACTGGTAACGTCGTTGGTGAACACAGCTATGATGTCTCCTGTCGTAAAGATGTCTATTATGCTAAAGTTCTTGTTTTGTTTTACGACAGGATATTAGCAATAGGCGGTATGATTGATATTTGTGACAGGGGAGTTGGATTGGTCGATGTGACTGGCAGGTGACAAAACTGTGCAGGATTGATCTATGTTGCAGGAATATGACAAAAGTCGGCGGGGTTGATAACATTGTAACAGAAGGGTGACAATAGTCCATGGAATTGATATCATTGTGACAGAAGGGTGACAATAGTCGTAGGGATTGATATCATTGTGACAGGAGAGTGACAATAGTCCGTGGGATTGATATTTGTGACAGAAGGATGACAATAGTCCGTGGGATTGATATCATTGTGACAGGAGGGCGACAATAGTCCATGGAATTGATATCATTGTGACAGGAGAGTGACAATAGTCCGTGGGATTGATATCATTGTGACAGGAGGGTGACAATAGTCCATGGGAATGATATCATTGTGACAGGAGGGCGACAATAGTCCATGGAATTGATATCATTGTGACAGGAGGGCAACAATAGTCCGTGGGATTGATATCATTGTGACAGGAGAGTGACAATAGTCCGTGGGATTGATATTTGTGACAGAAGGATGACAATAGTCCGTGGGATTGATATCATTGTGACAGAAGGACGACAATAGTCCGTGATATTGATATCATTGTGACAGAAGGAAGACAATAGTCCGTGGGATTGAAATTATTGTGACAGAGGATGACAATAGTCCGTGAGATTGATGTTATTGTGACAGAGGATGACAATAGTCCGTGAGATTGATATTATTGTGACAGAGGATGACAATAGTCCGCGAGATCGATATTATTGTGACAGAGGATGACAATAGTCCGCGAGATCGATATTATTGTGACAGAGGATGACAATAGTCCGTGAGATTGATATCATTGTGACAGAAGGATGACAATAGTCCGTGGGATTGATATCATTGTGACAGAGGATGACAATAGTCCGCGAGATTGATATTATTGTGACAGAGGATGACAATAGTCTGTGAGATTGATATCATTGTGACAGAAGGATGACGATAGTCCGTGGGATTGATATCATTGTGACAGAGGATGGCAATAGTCCGCGAGATTGATATTATTGTGTCAGAGGATGAGAATAGTCCGTGAGATTGATATTATTGTGACAGAGGATGACAGTAGTCCGTGATATTGATATCATTGTGACAGAAGGATGACAATAGTCCGTGAGATTGATGGGGGGCAATATATGCACACTTTTGTCTGTTACGCTTCCAGATTATCACTAGTTGTACCAAATCCTGATGCACTTTCAATGTTCAAAATTAAATTAAAGATAATTTGAACTATTAAAACACCGACGCGTCTTCATGTGTTCACATTATAAAACATAGCGCATGCTTATTAGTATCTACCAATATTCTTGCTGCGGCCATGTGAAACAAGCATCCAACATCCAGCATCCGCATCAAAGTATTACGTCACAAAAAGAGAATGACGTCATTGTGACCTCATACGGTATACTTTTACTATAAAATTCCTGATTGTCTTAACCTATGGAAAATGCTTCTTTATGTCAAATGCATGTTGGAGACAATTTGTTTTTGTTATATTGTTAGAGTAAGAACTTGTACCAAACCGAATACAGGCAAACGTCACTACATATTCATCTAGAAATCATATTGCGAATGAACGGACATTTTGAACAACTAAAAACATTACACAAATGATACATGTGGGTTTCCTGTAGTTTTTTCAACTTTCAAAAATGATATCGACTTTCGAGTATCATATACTTAAAGAACACATTGTGATATAGATTTAAAATTCAAACATCCGAGAATGGGCCCATATTTTATCTTAAAATATTCATTTATTTAAAAGCGCAACCCGTTTATGTTACACATTACATTGGAATAATGGCAAATTTTGACGTTATATCGGCGATTATTACATTGCACTCAAAACTTCTATATATTTTAATGAAATATTCATGCAGACATAATTTTTCTGAACAATATGGTATATAATAACATATATATTTGATCCTTATTCAGATTTTATATAGCGCTGATGTAGCTAAATCCGTGATTTTTCGTATGTGGATCAACACCTGACGTTACGTCGTTACATTGAAATCAGACTAAATTTACTTAAGGAATGATTTTTATTTTTTCAACATTTATGAGGTCATAACAACAATGGGTTTATGGACATATTGAATGAATCGCGTTAGCGATTCATGTAAAATATGTCCAAAAACCCATTGTTGTTATGACCTCATAAATGTTGAAAAAATAAATATCATTCCTTATATTTACATTGACGAATCCTTTCAGTGGATCGATATAACAACGAATAAAACAAATAAACAGGGTTTGTTCCTGCTTATACACGGGTGCAACGCAGTGGCGAGAACAGTGTTTTTTCGCGGGGAAATGTGACACTATCGTGAGAGATCTTAGCAACCGTCAACAACAATAACACAACAAAATGTAGTTCCATATTCAATGTTTATTTGTAGCACAGGACACGTGAATACGTGGATATTTCACAAAGCACAGTTCAATAATATTTTAAGATGTAAGAATTAAGCATCTAGGTCGGTCGTTCCGAGTGAGTAGTTTTTGTAGTGTATTACTACGCAGTGTGATCAGGTTACTATCAGTTCCCACGTGCTGAGATTCTATGAACACCTGTGTTATGCATTTATGAATGTAATTTTTGTCAATGGGTCTAAGCATACAGAATGTAAATATTTCAACATGAAAACAATCAATCATACACACCAAGCTAAACCTGGTAGGTTAACTATGACATTTTAAACGGATAGTGTTTTTTTTTAGAATAAGTTCGATCTTCCTAGCATATTTGACCAATATGACCTTGGCAATAGGTCAGGGTCTTTCACCCCAACAAGCCAAAAGCATACATTAGGGCTCTAGTTATTATAGTTTAAAAGGCATTCAATCTTAAACATTTTGGTCTCTGCAGACTTTGTTATAGGCAAATATCGTTAAGTGAAAGCTGTGATATTAAATTTTGTAGAAATGTCTTAATTGGTTGCTATCTCATGACTGGCTTTACATTAACTAAGCAGACATACTGAAATAACTGGTCGACTTGACCATATACTGACCAAGCAAAGTCAGTGCATGTGCCCAACTCCATTATCCAGAACACTCCAATACATAAACTGTTTTCCAGATTTATTTGGAACATATTTTAGTATTGCATTTAAAAACAGCAAATGGGTGACCGGGTGGTGCGGTAGATAGTACACTTGCCTTTCACCAAGGCGGCCAGTGTTCGATTCCCAGATCGGACGTGAAAATGTATGGGTCACCTGCTCGACCACGTGGGGTTTCCTCCCGCCGTAAGACCCCCACCCTACCCCACCCCCACCCCTGCGCTAACATCTGGGCTAATAAGAGTGATTAGTATAAGTTGTAACAAGAATTCCACGGAAGTGGATGTGTCGCCTGCGCAGGAAGCTGGGAGATTACGAAGAAATATACACTTTTCATTTCAAGAAATAATGTTAAAAGTAAGCAATAATCAAAGATTATGTTTTTGGATGGCATTATTTTGTTATATAATCTGTTATTCTGGGAAGAATACTCTGAGTTTTAAGGAACTTGCTATGGATACTCATGCATCATTGTCTCAATTCCAAGTTTAATTTGTATGATTTGTCGGATGGTTTCCCATAAATAAATGAATAAACTTGTGGATTATGATGTTAATTAGCTTGTGTTGTCAATAACATTTGGATTAAGACGGCATTTCAGAGATATACATGGTGGGTCAAGTGGTAGACCGAAGCCGTCCAGTATACAGTTTTAGGGAAGTGGTAGATCCAATGTGTTTAGTATACATGGCGAGTCGAGTGATAGATTAAAGGCATTTTGTATACATGATGAGTGGTGTGGTAGATCCAAGATGTTTTGTGATTTTGAGTTTGATCGGCCCAAGGAAACTCAAGTCATCGCACGAAAACATATTTTCTATTTATAGTAACAGTGACCTTGACCTTTGATCTTCAGACCTGAAAAGCAATCACAAGCAAGCACTTTTGGTAAGGAAGCACTGCATGAAGTTTGAGTTTGATCGGCCCAATGAAACTCAAGTTATCGCATGCTATATATAGTAGCAGTGACCTTGACCTTTGACCTTCGGACCTGAAAAGCAATCACAAGCAAGCAATTTTGGTAAGGAAGCACTGCATGAAGTTTGAGTTTAATCGGCCCAATGAAACTCAAGTTATCGCACGAAAACCTCTGTGCGGACGACGACGCTGACACCGACGCCGCCGACATAGCAATACCTATGTGTCACCAGCTTTTCGCAGGCGACACAAAAACGTGTTTCATAAATGTTGTAAAATAAATAAAGTTCATATTAAAAACAGCAATTGGGCTGGGCAGAAGTTATAAAAACGTTATTAAAGCCCTCTTTGTCATAAATTATCCAGAACACTTAGATAAGTTTTATTCAGTCCCTTTGACGTGTATATAACAATGTTATATTCAGTCCATTTGACGTGTAAATAACAATATTTTATTCAGTCCCTTTGACGTGTATATAACAATGTTTTATTGAGTCCCTTTGACGTGTATATAACAATGTTATATTCAGTCCCTTTGACGTGTATATAACAATATTATATTCAGTCCCTTTGACGTGTATATAACAATGTTATATTCAGTCCCTTAGACGTGTATATAACAATGTTTTATTCAGTCCCTTTGACGTGTATATAACAATGTTATATTCAGTCCCTTTGACGTGTATATAACAATGTTATATTCAGTCCCTTTGACGTGTATATAACAATGTTTTAATGTCGTATCAGTGACATGTAGTTCAGACGACAATCTACCAAAGCATGCAACTAATGGTGTCGCTCATGTTGGAGCCTTTATTCTAAATGTATCTTTAGTAAATTTGACCACTACATTGGAGCCAGTGATCAGAGGAGCAAACTTGACTACTACATTGGAGCCAGTGATCAGAGGAGCAAACTTGACCACTACATTGGAGCCAGTAATCAGAAGAGCATACTTGACCACTGCATTGGAGCCAGTGATCAGAGGAGCAAACTTGACCACTACATTTGAGCCAGTGATTAGAGGAGCATACTTGACCACTACATTGGAGCCAGTGATTAGAGGAGCAAACTTGACCACTACATTGGAGCCAGTAATCAGAAGAGCATACTTGACCACTACATTTGAGCCAGTGATCAGAGGAGCAAACTTGACCACTACATTGGAGCCAGTGATCAGAGGAGCAAACTTGACCACTACATTTGAGCCAGTGATTAGAGGAGCAAACTTGACCAGCGCAGTACGAAGTTAACGAAGCCATGTAACATATGATTTTAATCAAATTGATATAGTTGATGTTTTGTCATGAATGGTGTAAAAGGCCAAAACAAAACTATGTATGCTTCCAGTAACATGAAATAATTAGGGTAGGTTTGTTGGGATTTATTTTTGTTTATTCTTTTTTTCTTGAGGCGAGAGCTGCTGATAAAGCAAACAAGAATTATGCGTAATAAGATGTCTGGCCTGTCCCCGCTTTGAGCACAAGATTCAATGTGTCAAACATTGTAAGTTTGAGCAAAAGTTCGGTATTTTACATTTTAAAAACAAGTTTAGCATCAACATGGAGGTATAAAAGGAACAAGTGCTAATTGTAATGGGAGCCGACAATTACAGATGTCCCCCAAACTAACCCCACATGTGGAAAAACAAATGGCAATAGGAGAATGGAAGTCATTTTGTCAAATCAGACAACAGAAGTGGCCGTTGAGTTTGTACTGCCAAGATACATCTATCTACCAAATTTGAGTAAAATTAAACAATATCTTAATTTCGATTAATCAGAAGCCAATAAATGGCGCCCATCTTGTAAGATCACATAAGGATGCCACAGTTGAGTTCGCAATGCTAAAATCCACTTATACATACCAATTTTTAGCGAAATCGAACAGGAACTGAACTTGGACCAATCAAAACCCAATATACAGCAGCCATTTTGTCAATTCAGAAAACGGATGTTGTGGCTGAGTACGCAGTGCTAAAATACATGTACATACCAATTTGATTGAAATCGAACAATATCTGAATTTCAACCAATCAGAAGCTGGTTTACTGCGGCCATGTTTGTTGTCTGATTCCATTAAAACATTGTTGTTGTAACCCTAACAAATGGTAATGATCTTCCAAACTTACAGTCTAAGTTTAATTAGTCTAATACTTTCATTGTTTGAAATACAGCATACAGCAAAAACACAAAACTTTACATTGAGGAAGATGCTGTGAAAGTCACTGGACCGTTAAATATAGGCCACATTCAGAATATGATGCATGATTTGAAATGCACTATGTCTCGAATAACTACAGTTCAAGCTTAGTTAGTATAACACTTTAAATGTTTAAAATACAGCATAAAATACACAGCTAAAGGAAAAAACTTAACATTGATGAAGAAGCTTTCAAAATCATTGGACTGCAAAATGTAGGGCACATTCAGCAACTGATGCATGGATCATAGTGAAGTATATAAAATGCATGTATGGTCCAAGTTTGGTCGGTCTAGCAGTTATACTTTTTGTGAAACAGAGCTAAACGCAAAAACTTAACGATGCCGCCGCCGCCGTAAAACTAACACCTAAGTACCGCCTCCTCGACACCCGTCGCAGGTGAGACAATTACATAAATCACCAAACTTGATAATAATGCCAGACTGGCACTGATTTTGATGCTTTTTCTCATTCATATGAGACATTAATCAGGTTTGACCTGCTTCTTGACAAATCTTGACACACCTCTCAGTGTCATAAAGACGCATTCATGCCAGTTAAATTATTAGGGTCGGAGGTAAAACCTAGGGTCAGTCGGGGTACCTGAAACATACATATTTGGTTTTTTGGCCCAACAAAAAACTACAACAAAACTGCATCCAGGGACAAAATATAATATTTTCAATATACATATTGTGTATCAAGTCTTACATTCACACAAACAGGTTCAATATACAGAGAATAGTCAACAATAAATAATAATCGTTAAATTAATATTAATAATTGTATTAACAACTGCTTTCCTAATAGGAACCACAAATTATATTCTAGATAAATATCTTAAGTACCCTTACACTGGTAGTTTCAATAAAACATGGTCCCACATACACCACATGATATGTAATTTTTACAATTTTCACACATAGACTGAACATTTTAGTCAATCAAAAGATAATTTCATATTAAATATTCGCGTTTGATAAATGATCCTTTTTTTGCCTTCTTGTTCTTTGATTTGAAAGTAAGTCTAAGGGCACACGGGCTAGTACGGCAAATGGATATTTGTCTTATTGTGGTGTTTGTGTAATAGTGGAGAGAAGACATACATTGTATGAACAAATTGAGCAATCGACCACACTGTAAGTAACAGTATTATAATACTCTTCCTTCATATTTGTTTTTTTGTGTGTAAAAACCCACACACAGTTTAAACATGGATTACATTGATGTTCCGTCCTGTACTTTTTTCACTGGTATTCTACTTTCTCTTAATACTTCTTGAAGAAGTTATGAACTTTCTGTAACTACTTCCAATGGTACTATCAAAATGTAATACATTGTAATATTACTAGATGCATACACTCTACTTTATGCAAAAAAAAATCATTACAATGGCAATATGCTGTCAATGAAGATTTTTTAAAACATGACAAAGATCAACAAAACTCAATCTTTAGAGTATTACCTTACCAAACCCAGCCAAACACATGGTATATGACTAATATATCTTGGTCAAGGTTTTAACTAACAATAGATTTTTAGGGGTACTAATGCTGTCTATCAGGAGAAAAAGTGCGTCCACTCCTGCATGCCACAAATAGAATAAATACACGTGTTATTTTGACATAAAACCACATGATAGAAGTATGGAAAATGTTTGAAGTAAACGACACTTTACCTTGTTACGTAACATAAATTTAACTTTTACCAAAATTTCATTTTTGCAAGGAGCTGAATCTTGGAACTACGATTCACTGATGATAATGCCACTGGCCATTATTACCTCATGGGAAAATATCACTCTTACTACATATCACAAAAGTGAAACCTAAATTCATAGAAATATTATCAATATTTCGATATATAGAAAACACAACATACCTAATGAAATCATCAATCTGTAATTGTCAAAGAGAAATTAACCTTGCCTCATCTGTGTAAAATGTCACTGTATAATCTGCAAACTTTTGTAATCCTTAGCAGGAATTTCAAGTTTTGCCCTTACCCAACATAAAGTGACTTCTTTCAAAAAGAAATCTGAAGTCAGATGTACAGCTTCATATAATATCTGTTATGAAAAAGCAATGTGGACTTTATTAGTATGATTCAATCTAGATTAAACTCTCTCCTCTATGATTCACTCTTGTTTTGGAGTGAATTGAAGAGGAGTGGAATTTCAAGTCTAATTTAAATTAGATTCTACAATTATCAACAATAACTCCTAATTTGATACCATTAGTCAATATACAGTTCTTCAAATTGAATAAAGTCTACATATTCCTGCAGAAAACGTTCAGAGTTTACTCTCCTCCAAAATTTCATGTTATCATAAATCACTGTATCACAAAACATGATATGGCATTGTCTTCAGGTCATGTCTTGTCTAGTTGGCCTCCTTGAAAATATGTAACTAAAACACCCATAACTGAATTTATAGTGTGGATGCCTTCAAAGTGACTTATTAAGGTATGTACATAAATCATACATTGCAAATTTGAATAAAACAGCTTTTAAACTCATTTTTAAAGTAAAAAACAAAAGGCCAAATGGGCCTGCATCACTCACCTGGTATTAATCTCACACTTGTAATCTTAAAACGGACTAAAATACAGCTACAGGCAGAATATCAGTGTTTGATTCATAAGAACCTATTAAAAGATTTAACATATGTCGCCTGTGACCTTGAATGTCGAACAAGGACATTATAATATTAGGTGCAACAGAGTTTATAGTCTTCAAACCCAGCATGCTTCTGGCAAAATATCATTACCCTGGACCTTTCGGTTATACAGAACAAATCATTTAAAGATTTAAACATACATTGACCACTGTGACCTTGAATATGAGCGAAGGTCATTCACTTGGTAGTCCTTCATCCCAGTATGTTAATGGCCAAATATCATCCCCCTTGGCCTTTTGCTTATTAAGAATAAGTCATTCAATGGTTTTAAACATATTTGACCCCTGTGACCTTGAATATAAGGCAAGGTCATTTATTTGAACATACTTGGTAGCCCTTCATCCAAGCATGTTACTGGCAAAATATCATTATCATCATCTTAGGCCTCTTGGTTATTCAGAAGAAGTTGTTTAAAGATTTTAACATATTTGACCCCTGTGACCTTGAAAATTGATGAAGGTCATTTATTTGAACAA
Organism: Mizuhopecten yessoensis; assembly: GCF_002113885.1. NCBI lineage: Eukaryota > Metazoa > Mollusca > Bivalvia > Pectinida > Pectinidae > Mizuhopecten > Mizuhopecten yessoensis. The sequence continues at coordinate 421,360 of NW_018404017.1, forward strand.
ACTTGGTAGCCCTTCATCCAAGCATGCTTCTGGCCAAATACCACCCTAGGCCTTTTGGTTACTGAGAAGAAGTTGTTTAAAGTAAAAATTTGACGCCGGACGGACGCTAACAAGTATCATTTTCAAGTCACATATAAACAAGTTACATTTTATTTCACATACAAGAAAACCAGTACTGATGTGTCAGAAAAATGAGATCTGATAATCAACATGCCACATAATGACTAGAACAATCGTGTCAACAATATGTCACTAGTGGATTTTTTTCACATCTGATGTTAAGATAATATTTCCATTAGAACACAATCTATGTTTTTCTGAAAACAGTGTCAGTGGCTTATCACCTTAACTATAAGTGTAATAATGATTCATATTGTCAAATAGTTCATGATTAATAAAAAGGCACTTACATTAGAAATTCTAAGCACTTGAATATATCAATAATTGTGATCTATATTTATTATGACTAAAATGTAGATATAATTCAGAACGCAGTTAACATGGTACACAACTAAAATATGAAACCTTACCGAGTATACTCGGGACCCAACTGTTCAGGCAGATATATCTTTCTCTCACAGACTATCATTCACATATTCATTTTTTTTTTTTTTTTTTAAATTTCCATGACCAACAACAAAATTCATTATAAGCTATCCTTCTGTGCCTGTAGTTGATAGTGTATTTTGATCTCCAGCAGTTCATGTTTTACTGTAAAACTCCATTGTATCAAACACCCGATGATATGAGGCAATAACATGCTACATATTTACTTCAATAAATAGAGTTTGATGTTCATGAGACAATTTTTTGTCTGGCAACAATAAAATAACTTACAGAGGGCATAAACTTAACAAGCACCATTGTTCGTACCCCTCATGCTTTACTCAAGAAATTTAAATAATTAACATATGCCTAAGTGATGCTATAAAGTCTATTTTATACTGTAACAGCTAAGTGATGTTATAAAGTCTATTTTATACTGTAACAGCTAAGTGATGCTATAAACTCTATTTTATACTGTAACAGCTAGGTGATGCTATAAAGTCTATTTTATACTGTAACAGCTAAGTGATGCTTTAAAGTCTATTTTAATATACTGTAACAGCTAAGTGATGCTATAAAGTCTATTTTATACTGTAACAGTTATTTTCTACACATTACTTAAACCTCAGTCCTATTTAATAACATGAGTTTTTGAATTACTTAAAACTGGACTTACCAATGGCTGAGTTGGAAACTTTTTGCCTTCTTGAAAAGACATAAACACATGGAACAAAATGATAAGAAAATAATTATTATTTAATAGTAGTCAAAGGTAAAAGTTCGCAATACATCAAAACGGCAACAGTTTGATTCCCCGATCAGATGTGAATTTTTTCTGGGTACTCAAGTTTGTTCCCCTTCTTTTTAAATCATGTCTTGTCTTAGTTAAAACATGAGCTTAAAATCAAACATTACACAAATTGGCCTCTATTTGATCTTAAAAGTTACAGATTTTGTTAAAAAATTCTTTAAAAGATAAGTGCACAACACTTTTTAGAGCTTTTACATTGTTTGGTGTGCTGTCAAGGATTTGTCTACCTGGGACGGACAACTTCCCCCACAGGAAAAGTTTAGCCTGTCTAGTTAGCAGATCTTGTGTCATACCGAAACAGGGTCAATAACTGTTCTACTATACCAATCAAATGCATATTTGATATAATTCAGTAACAAGAGGCCTAGAGGGCCTGTATTGCTCACCTTGATATTTAATGCAATCATGACAAGGCATTCTCATTTAGAGCAATATTGCAAATAAGTCTCCAGGCGCAGGGCCACTGGTTGATTTGTTAATCCTGAAAGGATGCCTGTGCTGGTTTCTTCATGCCCAGCAATTGTACATATGGTTAGGGGTGTGTATCTCAACTGTTTCCATGTTATGACCAAGCCCCCAGGGGCGAGAACAGACCAAGAAGCAATCCAAGTAGCATGGATGTTTTTTCTCATCATACCAAGCAAAGTAAGACTTTAAAGGATTTACCTATATTTCCTTTATAAAATCCTGCCCCTCTGCCCAAAGGCAGCCACACCCCTTCTCCAAAGGATGCTCCAGACCAAATTTAGGCAAAATTATTTCAACAGTTCTGGATAAGTGACCTTTTAGAGGAAAAGCGGACAAATGGGATGACGGATACCACTCTATAGTATAAGCTCACTTGCCCTTCATACAGAGCTTCTTTAAAATGACTTTTTGACAAAAGAATGAAGATTTCAGGGTGGGGTCTTTGCTATTTATATCACATTATGTATTCTTAGCAAATCAACAGAAGTATTTGACATTCAGATGCAAAAAATGTAATACATGTATAAAAGAAAATATTTCAGCTACGTTTTTTTTCCTCATTAATTCGACCCATGTTTCTAGTGCAGGAGCACTCAAGATATGTTTTATAATAAGACTCCATCGCCCCTCCCCGTCCTCCTTACCTAAACGAGTGTTTAATTGTAATGATTATGAGGATTGTATCTGGAAACAAGCCCCGATCTAGATACAAGATAAACCCAGCACCCAACAGAAACTTCTGGACTTCCTTTTGATGGCCATGAACCTTAGTGCCCTGCATGGCCTATGTGATAGTTTAACTTCCTTGAGTAATCTCTGAGAATTAAATGTAAAATATTTCAGTATTTTTGTCAATGTGTCTGTATCTTATTTCATACATACCACTTGTGATCTGATTATTGTCCAATCATATTATCTAAACAATTATTTGTAGAATCAAGCTGCATCACTAATACTGCAATGGACCAGCAAATGGAATCAAGTTGTAGGAATTAAAATATATACATAATGAGCATGAATTTTGTAATGTTTACTAGTGCTTTTAAATATTTACTCTAAATAAGCATAAAATAGATTTGTTCAAACAAAACACCGATCATACTAAATATTCTATGAAACCCATGATTGTGTTAAATATATGGCCAATGTATATAAAACAATGTAATTTTTTTTATATCATTTTGGTCCCAATTGAAAAAGTGCCATGGTCATGGTTATGCATTTATGCTGTCATTTGTGGTGAAAAACTGATGGTAAGGATAACCCCTCCCCCCACTGTGGCAACACTTGTACACTGATGGTAAGGATATCCCCTCCCCCACTGTGGCAACACTTGTACACTGATGGGAAGGATATCCCCTCCCCCCACTGTGACAACAATTGTACACTGATGGTAAGGATATCCCCTCCCCCCACTGTGACAACAATTGTACACTGATGGTAAGGATATCCCCTCCCCCCACTGTGCCAACACTTGTACACTGATGGTAAGGATATCCCATCCCCCCACTGTGGCAACACTTGTACACTGATGGGAAGGATATCCCCTCCCCCCACTGTGACAACAATTGTACACTGATGGTAAGGATATCCCCTCCCCCCACTGTAGCAACTCTTGTACACTGATGGTAAGGATATCCCCTCCCCCCCCTGTGGCAACACTTGTACACTGATGGTAAGATATCCCCTCCCCCACTGTGGCAACACTTGTACACTGATGGTAAGGATAACCACTCCCCCAATGTAGCAACACTTGTACACTGAGGGTAAGGATAACCCCTCCTCCCACTGTGACAATACTTGTACACTGATGGTAAGGATAACCCCTCCTCCCACTGTGGCAACACTTGTACACTGATGGTAAGGATACCCCCTCCCCCACTGTGACACCACTTGTACACTGATGGTAAGGATATCCCCTCCCACCAGTACTGTGACAACACTTGTACACTGATGGTAAGGATACCCCCTCCCCCACTGTGACACCACTTGTACACTGATGGTAAGGATATCCCCTCTCCAACTGAGACAACACTTGTACAATGATGGTAAGGATATCCCCTCCCCCACTGTGGCAACACTTGTACACTGATGGGAAGGATATCCCCTCCCCCCACTGTGACAACAATTGTACACTGATGGTAAGGATATCCCCTCCCCCCAGTACTGTGACAACACTTGTACACTGATGGTAAGGATAACCACTCCCCCAATGTAGCAACACTTGTACACTGAGGGTAAGGATAACCCCTCCTCCCACTGTGACAATACTTGTACACTGATGGTAAGGATAACCCCTCTCCCCACTGTGACAACACTTGTACACTGAGGGTAAGGATATCCCCTCCCCCCACTGTAGCAACTCTTGTACACTGATGGTAAGGATATCCCCTCCCCCCACTGTGCCAACACTTGTACACTGAGGGTAAGGATATCCCCTCCCCCCACTGTAGCAACTCTTGTACACTGATGGTAAGGATATCCCCTCCCCCCCCTGTGGCAACACTTGTACACTGATGGTAAGGATATCCCCTCCCCCCCCTGTGGCAACACTTGTACACTGATGGTAAGGATAACCCCTCCTCCCACTGTGGCAACAAAGTGCCATGGTCATGGTTATGCATTTATGCTGTCAATTGTGGTGAAAAACTGATGGTAAGGATAACCCCTCCCCCCACTGTGGCAACACTTGTACACTGATGGGAAGGATATCCCCTCCCCCCACTGTGACAACAATTGTACACTGATGGTAAGGATATCCCCTCCCCTCACTGTGGCAACGCTTGTACACTGATGGTAAGGATAACCCCTCCTCCCACTGTGACAATACTTGTACACTGATGGTAAGGATAACCCCTCCCCCCACTGTAGCAACACTTACAAAGTTCATATACATTGGTTTGCTTTCTGCATATTTTGGTTTCATAATGGGAAAAGTTGAAAAGAAAATTTCACACTTAATTATCTTTCATTAAATGCAAACACAATAAGTGTGCATAAAAAAAGAGACCTAAAATGCAAAAAAACAACTTTATATTGTATGACATAAATTACATGGCAGAAATCATTGTGTAATGTCAAAAACAATGAAACAACATTAATAACTTAAAACACGGCATCATAAGTGATACAAATCCCCTCGCATTCACACATTGTGACATATATGTAAAAAGAAATGAAGTCGATAGAGCGATGACAAAGTTTTTGGTAAAAATAGTAAAAGTGACCTTGACCTTTAATGCAGTAACCTGAAACGCGAAAATTGTTCAAGACATTGCCATACCCAACTCTTGTATGAAGTTTCATGAAATTGCATTGAGGAATGAAGTTGATAGAGCGATGACAAAGTTTTTCTTATAATAGTAACAGGGAACTTGACCTTAAGTATAGAACCGGGAAACAAGAACTTGTCCAAGACATTGCCATACCAAACACTTGCATGAAGTTTCATAAAATTCTGTTCAGTATTAAATGAAGTCGCTAGAGTGATGACAATTTTTTTTCCTAGAATAGTAACAGTGACCTTGACCTTCAAAGTAGAACTCCGAAACGCCAACATGTTCAAGGTATTGTCATATCAAACACATTTATCAAGTTTCATGAAATTTCATTCCAGTAATGAAGTCGGTGCAGAGCAATGATAAAGTTTTTATAAAAATAGTAACAGTGATCTTGACCTTCAAGGTAGAAACCTTAAACGCAAACCTGGTCAAGGTATTGTCATACTACAATCTAGTATCAAGTTTCATGTAATTCCCTTGAGGAATGAAGTTGCTGGTAATATAATTCTTTTCAGTGAAGACAGAAAAAGGGGGAGTATACTTTTCAGAACTGAGATGAGGAGTCCCAAAGAGACATACAAATCTATGACATGAATCATTGATATACTAAACAAAGCATATCTCAATCCATTTACTGATTCAAATTGACTTGTTAATTTGATTGTCATCTTGTACATTTTCAAATGTACAAATGCTGTTCTGACGAAGGTGACAGAGATCATATGTTATGAAGATGTTTTTCCTTAAAACTACTGGTTTTATAAAATTCCTTTGAACAAAATATAACAAAATAAACATTCAACCAAATTTTAAAGACTTAAAAGTTTTACTGTATACAGAAAACAAAAGTGTCCAGGCTAACAAGGCTGAAGTTTACTGTACACAGAAACATAACTGTGCCGACAAATAAAAATCTAACAGTACCAACATATGTCCATGTTACTTAATGTCATTGTACTATAATTAACAATCATCATGGAAAAAACAAAATAACATATCAAAGTTGCTCAGATTTCCTTGGCATCCCCCATCAGCGAGGGGCTGGGTCGGTAAAGCTGCTTTAGATTTTGTAAATTCTGGTCATACTCTTTGGCCTTTGTATACAGCAGCACTCCAATGGTAACAACACATGTACCTAGTCCGCTGAAGAATGTCACAGGATTGCTGAACAATATCACAGATATCCATATCAGGAATGCTCTCTTTACTGTATTCGCCACACTGTGGAAAGCAAATTTTATAACATTTTGACAAAAACATATAAAAGTAAAAAAAACAACATCTGTAAAACATGACTACCCGGTACCTTTTGACCCTGAAATAGGACCTGATCACCTCATCTAAGGTATTTTCATACTTGACCTTTGTATAAACTTTGATGAAAATCTGTAAAGCATGGAAGTTGGACAACTGGGTAAAACCCTATATTAATTGATTAGAAAGTACAGCTGCTAGTGGCCATTATACACATTTAAATTCAAAAATATCCCATTCAAATTGAGAAATATACCATTATTATCACCAATAAAAACAGCTGTGATAATCAGACTTCTGTCCAACAAAGGTACATGAAAATTTGATACATTAAAACAAAATTTGAAAATTAACTATCAAGAGTTTGATTAACACGATAATCATCCATCACGAGTTTGGGAACCTTTTTCTCGATGTTAAGGTATTATATCTAAACAAGCCATTCCGATTGATATGTCTCACCTGTGCCCCGCTTTGACCGTCAATGCACATATCAGAGAAACTAACTTAAACGCTAAAACTTAATGTTGATGGAGATGCTGAAAAAGGCAATGGACCATGAAAGGTAGGCTGCATCCAGCATTTGATGCATGAGTAGAAGTGAACTACCTAAGATGCATCTATGGTTCAAGTTTGGTTGGTCTAGCACTTATACTTTCAGTGAAACTAAGTTAAACGCAAAAACTTAATGTTGAGGGCGTCGCCGGAAATGCAACACCTTTGTCTCGCTTCCACTACTTCGTGGCGGCAAGACAAAAATCATGTTTTTATTGGGAATACAGTATTTCTGTTTCTGATCGGGGAAACAATTGCCATTACCTATGATATCATAAATTAATAAGAAGGTTGACCAATGAAATAATGTCAAGGGTGTTGCCAACTAGTGGCACTGCGGGTAACCAACACTATCCAACGAGTCGTTAGTGAGGAAACCTATAGTGGTCGTGGGAGAAATTATTATCTTATCTTAAACCTGTCTAATCAATGTAACAGGTAATATTTACTTACCTATGTGTAACAGGTGATATATATCCCATTAACACATACGCTGATATACTTTGGAAATGAAAAAATGTGCCATTTATTATGAGCACAATTAACATGGTAAAGTCTAATGATTTCTGTGCATTTGGCAGATCTATGAGAAAGAAACAGGCTGGAATTTGTACAATTATTGATGAAATACTGGTGTAGAACTGCAACTCTGCTGGACTGAAAGACAAAAGAAACATAAATTATTACACTAGTTACTGTATAAAGACACAGGCTAACACATTCCCACCCAAAATTGACAAACAGGCAATAATCTAAGGTACCAGTCATGTGATGATGTTTTGTAATTATCATCCACCTATTTGCTGTTTGTTATATCAGAACCAGACAAGAAATTAAAACTTATATAAAACATTAGCCAATACAGCCACACTACTTATTGACTAACTCAGCTATCACGTCAATAACTGTACTGTAGGTGAACGTTAACTTCTACACCTCTCGCAGCCATACCAAAAGTCCGGATAACTGAGTTTTACTTACGTGTATTTGTATTTCTCCCCACTAATCAGTAATTTGGAATAAACATTTTGAATACTGAAATAGAGAAATAAAAAAGATAGGAAAAGAATACAATGAATATGTGAAAAACTATAATCTGTTTACAATCGCCTTTATAAAATAGTTACACTGGTCGACTGATAGGCTAAGCAGTGACCCATTTTCACAGGTCATGTACATAACGGTAATAAAAATAATGGCATTATGCTATATTTATCAGAGGCAGCATACTTAAACAAGAGGCCCAAAGGCCTTAGCGGTCATAGGTTATATCAGTTTAAATCCTCATTATTTGCTCTCAACTAAATCCTTTGTAGATGCACAAACAAATGAAATTAAGTCTTCACAAAAGTTTAATGATTCACATTTTCTGCCAATACCAAGACTCACCACTCTGTTAGATTTGTTGCCAATGCAGCTATAAAACCCTGAATATTAAAACTGAGTTCGTAGGCTGAACACAGGGCCAGTCCGGCCATGATAGGGATGAGGGAAAGGAATGTGTACACCCCCGTATACTCTCCAATCAACATCCATGATATAGCCACGGTGAATAATGGAGCCGAACTCTTCACTGTCTCCGTAAATGAGACAGCGACAAACTTTAGGGCCACTAGTCCAAGAACTACAGTGGAAAATCTGCAAAAGATTTAATACATGAATATGTAGCCCATACATAGCTTGTTATAATAACTTCATAAGAAACATATGTATCGTCCATGAGAAATAGTAGAACCGTGGCATATGGAAACCATCAGAAACAATGTATTGTTGTTATTATTTTGAATCATCAAATATAGGTCTGCAGTCACCCCATGATAATGGGTTAACTCTAGACATGTCATTGGAAACACAAATATTACAGGGGTTCAAAAGGAACAGATAACAAACATAGTAATGAGTACAGCAGATCAAGTTTGGTTTGTGAAATGTCTGCTAAAAAATTGACACAAAACTATGATTTCTAGAGGAAGCACACATTAGTCACATTGAACAATCATCTCATGGACTACAGCAAACACATCTTTCTTTGAACCTGAATATACATGGTATATTGATTAATTCAGTTACCTCATCGTTCCAACTAATATCATATTTCTCCAAAAGTTTGGAGGCTTTCCATCTCTCTCTACAGGTTTGTAGAATCCGAGCGGTAGGTACATTTGTAAAAACCCACAAACTGTGGTCATCACCATTTGCATGGCTCCTGTAAAAAAAATCTCGAAAAATGATAAGAATTTATATTTAGACATACAGTACATTACCTATTAACTTATAAATGTAGTTGGAAATCTTAAAAAAAAATCTCGAAAAATGAACATTTTGATCATTTTTTGACTCAAAGAGCTGATCAGACTTTGAACAACCTGGCAAAGGGAGATAATTCTGATAACACAAATCACAGGTATAATAGGTAAGGTAGCATATACCCTTAACTTTAATACCAATCACAAGTATACAAGTGTGTAAGATGGCAAATAACCTAACTCTAATAATAATTACAGGTATAATACAAAAGTTAGCATATTATCATTACTCTAATAACGAGTGTAAGCTTAAGGTAGCATATTCCCTTAAGTCCTGAACACTAATACCAATATGAGGTATAATGCGTAATGTAGCATATAACCTTAACTCTAATTGTATCAAAGGTATAATGTGTAAGGTAGCATATAACCTTAACTCTAATACATATCAAAGGTATAATGTGTAAGGTAGCATGCGTACCCTCCAATAACTCTAGACTATATTATATAAGCTTTTAAGGAACACTGGCTACCAAACTGTTGTCTTTCTTTCATATGATTAGTACAGGCCCCGTTCAGCAGAGAAAGAATGATTTCAACATATTAGAGCTGGAAAGTGAAAACCTAACACACTACTGAGTTGCATGTAAGTGAGAATGTAACAATCAAGTGAGGTACGTATACATCCTTGTGAAAATTAAACAACAAAATGTTATTGTTGTGTTCTTATCCATTAAAACAATCTGCTATGGGTTAAAATCAGTGTACCTACCACACTAATTATAATAAATCATCAGAAAGTATGATATACATTGTATTCCGTCTTTGCATATTGCAGAGTTATCTTCTCTTGGGAGCAGGTATTGATTGTTACGTCACTTGTTTGTGAGAGTAACGTCATCAATTTTTGAGAAAACGACGTAATTTTCTCACACAAACCAATGAGGTAACAATCAATGCCTGCTCACAAGAGAAGATAACTCTGCAATACGCAAAGACGGAATTAAATTATCAGGAATTTATTTTATGAATTTCCATTTTTCTTGGGTTGATTGTGAAAAACTCATGCTGCAAATGTATATGATCATCTCAAAACGACTTTTCATTATTTTCCTCATTTGTCTTTTGTTATTAGAACATAGGAATGTCCATTGTCATGATCACATTATTTAGAAATTTTCTTGAAGGGAAATCATAAAATGAATTGTGTTGTGGTTAAAAAGAAATTTTAAATAATAATAAAACACTTTTGCAAATTGGATTTTTTTCTTCTAATCATTAAAACAATGAACAACCTTGATATGGTTATATGAGTTTTATGAGGAGGAAGTCTGTTGACATTTTGTTAGTGATTTTTTTGCTCACTCTTACAGTCAAATACAGGCTGTTTTTTCCCTAGCTTTAAAGTGCCTTATTTTCCCAAAATGACCAAGAATGAGGAATATATATCCCCCATTACAATAAAAATACTGCTGTATTTTTAGAATTCATAAAGGAACAGGCTGCTGTAAAATCTAGGTAAAAAAACACTGCAGTTATACCTAGGAGTGCTGGATCTCCACGAAGTGTGGCAAGGATGTACTTGTTCAGGAATAGAGTGCATGCACTGAAGATGTACCAGAGGACGAGGAAAAGGAAAGCTCGTGCGTTCAGGATTCCCTGCTTCTCCTCCGAGGTTTGCTGCACCACATGCTTTGTAGCAGGCTGCATCTTCACGATGTCCAGAGACATGTCTATGTGGTTGTGTTGTCCCGGCCTTGTAGACAAGGTTTCATTACTTCCACTGTCAGACATATTCATCATCAAGGGCAAGATCTTTTTCACAAAGCCTACTTTGATGCTTTTTAACATGAATGGCTCAATATAGAAAAATACAGCTATCGATTTGTTTACTTTATTTGATTCCTTCTGACACAGAATATGCTGCTAAGCTAGAGCTCATTACATTTCCCAAATTGTTCCTTTACATTCACTTTCAGTAAGGTATGTCTGAAGAATTATATTGGTTACCAACACTGGTCCCAAACTTAGATTCACAAGCATGTTTACATCATCGAAACATCTGAAATGTAAAAGAAACTTATTATCATTTTATGTTATTGACAAATGAGTCAAGAAAAACATTTAAATTTCTTTGTCATGGAAAATGTTGATCCACAGGTACTAGCCTCGTCTGTCAATACACCTATAATATAATCACAGGTACATGTACTAGCCTCGTCTGTCAATACACCTATAATATAATCACAGGTACTATCCTCGTCTGTCAATACACCTATAATATAATCACAGGAACTAGCCTAGTCTGTCAATACACCTATAATATAATCACAGGGACATGTACTAGCCTCGTCTGTCAATACACCTATAATAAAATCACAGGTACTAGCCTCGTCTGTCAATACACCTATAATATAATTACAGGTACTAGCCTCGTCTGTCAATACACCTATAATATAAACTATAGGTGTAATGACAGACGAGGCTAGTACCTGTGGTTGATCTTAAAAAGTGTTTGTTTAGATTAACACAGATAAAGCTATGACTGGTTAAGCTAAGCAGCATTATATACTTGTAGAACTATATTTGACTGTGACAGCAATATATGTAGTAACTTTAAGTCAATTACTTAGTCTTTATTAGTTAATACTAGTAAATTAAACAAATGTTTGAACTGACCACAACGCTCCACTTTGTTATAGCTGATGAACACGAACATCTACACCATAAATATTTCAACAACTATTGTATGTCCTTCAGTGTTCTCATTATAAGTCAGTATCTTACATGCAGGTTTATATGGTTATAATAAAACCAAAATGTAAATGTCTTGTTCTCTGCGGCCACAGCCGAGGATTTTAACCTCTGTCATCAGTAAAAGTCTAAGATTAACTGCCACCATACTTATTGATTTTAACATATCTGAAATCTAAGGCCAAATACAAATATAGCTGTGTTTCCCGTTTCCTGACCAACCCTATTTTTTCATGCAGACCCTAATACATTTTAATGGTTTTTCACAGTCACTGTTATGCATTTATTAGCCGTTTATTTGTTTAAGTGGTATATTTTGCTTTATTTTTTTTTAGCCTTACAATTGGCTCATGATCAGTGCCAGAGTTTTATTTGAAGATAGTGACTAAGTAGCCGTAGATAATTGTGGCTATGATATAAGTTGGAATCCGTAGATTAGTGTGACCATCTGTAGTCTAGGAGGGGGAAGTCCTGTCTGTGATGTCAGTGTTAGCTGATTCTGTGTAGTTTTACGTTTTATAGTTGGAGATAAGTTTGGAGTGGAGAGATTGAGTTCACAATAGTGAAGACATGTATATTTTATGATGGATTAAAATTTTGTGTTGTAAATACAGTGTAAATATAAATGTACTTATTTTGTTGTTCAATCAATTTGAACTGGAGGCAGTGGAAATTGAGAACAGAAAGTATCAGTATTACAAAAGAGAATGTAACACTGGTGACCATCAGTGGAGTTTGGATTACTAAAAACTAGTGTCAAGCAGTAGGGAAACTACATATTTTTAACATTCACAAAGGTAATCAGGAGATAATCTTCACCAGAAAACAAAATAAAATAAAATGTTTTTCCTACCTACCTACCCTATTTTTTTTGGGAACCGAAACAGGAAACACACATATTTTTATTTGGCCTAAGTGTCACTACCATTAAGTTATACATATTCTAAATTACAGTACAATACATATATACATGTCATTATCTTAACTTCCTACTTGCCAAGTTTCCCTATTTAGGAGGGAGACTCCTGATTATAGAACCTGCATGACTCTAACCACTAACCCACAGTTCGTCGGATGGGACAACAAAAGGTGTCCCGTGTGAGAACTGTCCAAACGCCGACAGAACACCGACCTCCGTCAGTGAGACGAAACCCGCATGGGTGGAGTCATGCAGGCGATAAACCTGTCAACCAACCAACCAACCAACCAAGAACTGTCCAATCTCGCACGAAAAAGATCCCTCTGAGTTTTTCGAAAAAGAGTAGGCGAGTAGCGCCGAAACAGAGGATAGGGTTAGATTTGTTTTCAACAGATAGAACTAGCTGGCGGCGGCTCAGTTCCTCACTGTCACGATCTATGTATTCTTGTTGTACGTTTCGTGTGTGTCTGTATTAATTGTGTCGTGTCGTTACTACCTGTATGACGCAACAGAGGTTCCGTAGTGGACGAGTAGTGGGTAAGTGAGTATGCACGAGCAGGAGCCATGACAGTGATCGACCAGGCCGTGTCGACTGTTTTTGTTAATAATATGGGCACAGAAACCATCCAGACTGTGGTAAGTATTTAATTGGGAGTTGGTAGTATTATATGTTATATTAATAGTGGGTTATATTATGTTAAACTGTGTTATTTTACCTTGGAATGTTGTTCATGTATTATTCCAACACCGGTCCAATCATGCATATCATCCCGTGATTTGTAATTGTTTACTATGGTTTTATGTACATTAGTTCAATCCTACTTCCAAATATAAATTAAACATGTATATTAGATATTTGGAAGGTATTTAGGTTATTTGTACATTTTATATATCTTTATAAAACTTCAGTGCTAATTGAATTTCATTGTATGGAAGCCCATAGGGAGGGTACGGTTAATTTTCATATAACTTGGTAAACACGTGGATCAGCACTATTACGGGTTAAAACGTGTCACTATTACATTTTCTTGTATATTTATATATATTTATTCACTACTCAAGAGTTATTCAAGTCATATTCGTAATATTAACGATTCATTTTAGGAATAATATTGGAAATGTGCACTTTGAACATTATAAAGCTTATAATTATGTATGTGTGTAATTGTGTGAATTAAACGTGGTTATGTTTCTAAAGCAACAATGCGGGCTGAAGACATGTGATACCAGATGGACAGGACCAACTGGGTCATGATACTGGACCAGATGCTGTCGGACTGGACTTAAAGAAACATTGGATACATGTTGAAGAGAAGGCACATTTTGCCGAGTACTGTTTCTGTGTGTGAAACAAGAGAGAGGACCAACATTTTCCGAGGGTATCGTACGTCATGATGTTGTCAGATCTCTTGTACCTGGAAGTCAGCCAATCAGCGGCTGTGCAGACAGACAAGTGATATTTTGTCTGTAGTTTCTTTCCTTGTGGATATCATTTGTGATATTTGTGGTCAAAAGGACAGACCATCAGTACAGAGTCTGTACCCAGTCTACAGTGCTGTGATCCCATACTCAACGTATTCCTGGATCATGGATGACATTTGATGACCTGTGTAGAGACTTTGTGAATTGTGTGCGAGAGTAATATGTGTATAATTTGTATGTAATCTGCTTCATTTTGTGTTGTATATATAAATTTAGTGTTTTGTTGAACTAATACGTTATTGAGTTTTCTTTTCCCTAATTGGAGATCAACCTCGCTTGTCCCACGTTAAGGCAAATATTAGGCATAGAAGCCGTCTTACAAAAACTTGACTTATACATTAAATACATATAGGATAGACAGCTCCTTCTGTAACCTGTCTCCCTCTCTGAAAATATACCATTCAAAAGTGTATAATTCTTTTTCTCTAGGCGGTATATAAACATATTTTATATATGCTTTTATTTTTTGAGCATGCAGAATCTCTCCCATGGAAATTTCAAAAAGTTGCCAAGAATATAACTTAATGTTTGAAATAATCTAAAACCAGCATATCTAAATGCTGTCAGCTTTAAATTGTCTACATGTTTTTTTTAGTCAACTCTTTTTACATATTTTCAAGCATGTCCCGGGTATCTTTTTCAAAATTTTGATTAGTCCCATTACTGTAGCAGTGTCATTATTTAATGACTAATAGAATCTATCGCTAGTGGTTGTGTAAGATAGAGAAATCTCAACCCGAGGACTAAGATTTTTTGTCCAGAACGAGGCTTGCCGAGTTCTGGACAAAAAATCTTAGTCCGAGGGTTGAGATTTCTCTATCTTACACAACCAGTAGCGATTGATTATTTTTCTCCCATATCTAACAGTATTTTAATGTGAAATAAAGGTTAACATGGACCCAAAACACATACAGGCAATTTGTTGATGGATTGTTGACGTGACGTCATTGTATTGTTGAAGTGACGCCATGCCATTGTTATGAATAGGGGAATCCCCCCACCTCAATCCTAGGGCGGAGACAGATAAATCTAGCACCGGCAAAACGGGAGATAAATCTGTCAGGTGTGGGAGAAAGTTATATCTTTTACCTGTAAAGCTGGTTATTTTTAAACTTAATTCTTCATTAAGAGCAGAGTATTAAGTGATGCGCTTTTACTATATATACAGTGTATCTATATACATGTACACTTTGCTTTATATCAAATGACACCTGTGCAAACCTGTTTGTCAAGGTTCATGGGTCAATCTATTTTTGTGTAAGATTGACCATGGGTCAGTGCGCACCCGCGCTTTTGGGGGCATTGTCACTCCCGTACAAGTTTATAGATGTGTTATGTAATTGTGCAGACTTAGTGCTTATTAGTGAGCTGGGAATTCTAAGTTCATTGTATGCGCAAGATTGGCTACTTGGTCACGTACGGGTTGTCTCCCTGGATTTAGACTCTCTTCGTCTATGAAGATGGTTTAATATATACGGAATAAATCTGAATGGAAACGAAGATAGCGTTGGAGTGATCTATACAAAGAGACCCCTAGAATCAGACTGTTACATTACTAAGATGTATATTTACAATGGGTTATCAAAAAGTTCAACAGGACAAGCATGAGTCCAGTACTAAAATATCTGCGTCCCCACAATCACTTCGATTCACTATCAAATAATTAATTTTACTGTGCAGATACTGGTCAGTTGTTAAAACTCATTTTTTTTTTAAAGATGCTGTTTTAATTTACCTACAATGTACATCACAATATAGAGCTTCATACATGTATATGTACAGTCAGTGTTCTATCTGGTTGTCAGCAAAAAACAGACTGCATTTTCAGAATTTTGAGCCATCTTATTATTTGGAATAGTGTTTGTGTTTATGATATTTTACCTGTCCATATTGAACCGACTACTTATGACAATCAGTCACCTGTTTGAAAACTTAATGAGATCACCAACATGAGTGATACCTGTGTCAGGTCGTTCGCCCTAAATCCTGTTCATGTCGGGACATTTCTCCCTTAAAATAATTTTAAGATGAATTTTCTTAGTCCTGTACTGTAGTTGTGTATGGCTATTGGTATGTGGTTGACCAGTTTTACACATACAACGTTGCATGAAATCTTCAGACAAGACATATGCTTGTGAATCCATGGACTTGGATCTTATTCTGTGGGGAAACATGAAAATAGTAAGCTTTTTAATGATTAAAAACATTTCAAACAGATGTTCATGACTTTAAATTATATAATTATAACCTTTGGCGAACTGAATTAAGGCGAAACGACCTGTATATCAAACGTGATTTATGGCGAATCGACCCGGATCAAGTGATACCCTGCCTGCAGGTGTCCAAGTCTAAACACTAGAAACTCTACATTAGTACAACGTAGACTTTTTCATGCTTTTGATTTTTTGTTGAAAGCCTAACGACGTTTTGACGGCATTGAATATGAAAATAGTCACATACGATAAGCTGGGAATGCTAGTAAGTAAGAAATATGACAGAAGGCCCTCCCAACGTATCTAACTGTGAATGAAGTTTTACATATCACTTCGCTGTCAGTGTCACTGCACGTCAGTGAACCCTTTATAGAACGATCTTCTAAGAGGGATTCTTTTAAAGGCAGGCTTCCAATAATACATTTGATCAGGTCTCTTGTATTAATGCACACTGTATACTTACGTTATTTTTTTTCAAATGCAGGTTGCAAAAGATCCGCAAGATATTTTGCCAACACACACCTTGCAGATGATCTTGATTATGACAAAGCTTGAATAAAGCACAACAGGTTACACTTCTCCGGCAAACATTTAACTGAATCTAATTTCCCCAAGACTACGTTGTTTTCTACTTCCGGGTCAAGTATTGATATGACGTCACGAATGATGGCAGGCGAGAGACATCAGAAGCAGTTCTTAGTTCTTGAATGAAAGAAAATTATATGCTTTGATTCTAAAGACGAAACAAATGTCTAAAAACATTCATCGATCGCACAAACACTAGCTTGTAGGTATATATTTCAGCTTACAGACACCATGAGTGAACTTACACCGGACGAAGTGAGTATTTTTAGCTGGACACGAATTTGCCTTGATCCATTTCGGACTGCTTTGTTTGTTTACATACATGCTTTGATGTGTCAGATTACAGGAATTTTAGACTTGACAACTCATATATTTTCCGAAACAACAGATAAAGGCTACTGTAAGTGAAGCAGTATCTTCTGGTGTAGCACAAGCATCACTATCAAATAGTTCTGCAGAATTCTAGAAAAATAAATAAAAAATAATATATGTTATTCTCTGGCATATATATCAAAATGTAATAACGTTAAGTGATAATAAAAAGCACAATTTTGTTGTGTTTGATATTTAAAATCGCCAAGAAAAGTCTGATAAAAAAAATGAAGAAAAACCAGTGCTAACGTAATAGCTTGGTATATAAAGATAGCGAATGAATCATTGGGACCCTGCAGGTAGGGCGTAAGAATTGTACCTGCTGCCCCCAATTGCATGATCGTAAGAGGCGACTAAATTTGGGACCTTATCTCTTCTCTCCTTTCTAAATAACTTTCTTCTTCCTAATGTCTCCCTTGACAATGCCTCACTTTTGGCCATTTGTTGAGCGTTCGCCCCTGTGAGGAAGGCTTTGGGTTCTGTCCCCTGGCCGAGACATACCAAAGTCTTTAAAAATGGTAGTTTCTACTCCTGCTTAACGCTCAGCAAATTAGGAGTGGGACGACTGGTTCGCCCGTTGTCAGTATAATGTGACCGGGTGGGGCGTCCTGCTGGGTGTCTTCGGCAGTATGTTTCAGTGAGATAGCACTATAAAGTCGGCATCAGTTCCGCGCTATCACAAGGAGACAAACACAAACATATCGCAGCCTCCCAAAATACACACACATATACTACACGCATGCATCTTGCACACAGGGGAGGCCGTCCTTAAATGACCTTAGCTGTTAATAGGACGTTAAACAAAATCAAACAAACAATCATTGGTTCATGACAGACTGTCAGTACAAGGTTTTATAACCTGGATGGAGCAAAGTACTGGGACCTTATTGCTTACTTCAGAGACTAGGAATTCTATCTATATATGTTATACTCCACAGAGACCAAAATGGCTTTAATGCGGAGGATTGAGTGTGTTCTGGGTTGGGTGTTACTTTAATTCTCACTCCAATGTTCTGGAATGGAGAATAAAATTATGAGATAACAGCCATTTCCTTCTGACTCTTACATAGGGAAAATGTTTCTTCAACGGTCATTAGGTAGAGCATATGTTGGACTAGTAAACCAAACATCCCTGTACAGGTTCCTTTTGGAGGCATTAAACTCTGTTGGGTTGGGTATTTTGCTGTCTCTGTGCTGTGGTGTTCAAGTGGTGTGGCACTATAAAACACACCATTGAAAGAGTAAATGTTCCATAGTATGCATCACAAATTTGTTTTGATTTGCATACATGCTGCATCGATTATACAGTGATGATCATGAACATGAAAGTAAATTGGTTAAATTAATTGTTTGTAGATCAGAAGAAGAAGGTTGGCTAGACTAGGTAGTCAGCCTAACCCATCACCACAAGATGCTTCACGGTCTCAGAGTCAAGGGCAACCTCAAGGCCAGAGCCCTGGAGCCAGTGGTGGTAGTCAAGTGGTATCCATGGAAACTCAGCCAACTAGAACTCCACCGAGTAAGTTTTACTCCTCAATGTCCATCATAAAGACAAACAAAGAAGTGTTTACAGTAAATATAACAAGCAAAAACTTAACCAGAGGTTTTTATATGAAACCCATGGAATTATTTGGAAATAACTATGAATTCCAAAAAATAGTGTCTATTTTGTGTTGGTTGGGAGTCAATATAGTTACTAAGAAGGAGTAAAGTTAACAAATGCTGAACAGATGAGCAATTACATATTAAAGTAAAATCTTTTAGGGACTTATTCATTTGATTTGTGAATTCAACAGCTTCTTATAATTAACAGTCTTTTATTTAATTTGAGGACAGATCATGAAGCTACTAAACCAAACAATTTATGATGATACATGTACAGTACTGTCAAGAGGTACTTTCTGTAGTCTGCCAGAATTTACTATGCATGTGGTGCATTTATAATTATGTTGCTTGTTGAGTGAGAATAAATCTTGTAATACGTATATACTATAACAAGTTTTTTAAGTCACCTAAGTTGCTCATGATCAGTTGACCTAAAAAAAGACTTCTTTGGTGAAACTTACAGGTACATTTTCACTAAAATTCAGATTTTGATGAAACTTGGTGGTAATTATCAGTCTGAAGTGCGGATCAGAATCTGTACTAGAGATGTGGCTGCCCCTCTCCCAGGAGGGCTGGGGCCATAAGGGGCCAAAGTGTACAAAACCTTCAAAAGACTTCTTTTGTATAGATTACAGGTGGACTTTTACTAAAGTGTCGTAGATCATGCTTAGATAATGAGGATCAGAATTTATAATTATATACTCAAGAAGGGACTGACCACCCCATGGGGTCAGATACTTATTACTACTTAGTGCATAACCTGAATCTAACTTACTTTTTTGTTTTACTTCTCCTCTGAAACTTTTTGTCAGAATTTATACTAAAAAAACGGACCTTCTATGGTTTATATAAGGAAATAACTTTTTTGGGTATATTTTGTTGATTTTCAGTGGAAAATAATTCAATCATAGCTGGAATTCTTTTCATACTCTATACATAAATGTTAAATCTTTATCACTCCCCAACATCATTTTGTAAAAACCAAACCACAGTCAGAAAGATGTTTTTGGTTATATATGTACTTTTATTCAATCACATTACAATAACAAGTAACAATTGTATTTTAACTCTGATGACTGTTAAGGACCATGTGCCTCTTTTTTTGGTTTCTATTTCACAACCATCTAAGAAATCCTAAATGAATTGGAAGAAAAAGGATAAATATCACTTTGTTGTTACAGGCAGCTTGAGTGTTGATCCAGTAACTCCAGATTCACAAAGGAGCATGGATATTGATTCTGAATGTTCGGAGAAAAAGTAAGTATTCTCTGTCATACTACTTTATATTGCAATTCTTTATATTTTATTCTGCATCTCGAGTTTTGGGGATTAAGAATTAGCCTCGCTGTATCCTACCTCCCCATCGTATAGGTCACCTAGGGGTGAATGATGAGATGATCAGTTGGGCTAGTTGAACTTTATCTACTATGATTTCTTGTTTTCTGATTCATTGTATAAGTGGCTGAAGTTTTCTTAATGTTGTATCATATCACATACTTGCCAACAGAACTTTCCATGGGGGGATATTACGCTCAGAATAAAACTCATAAATAAAATGTAAATATGTACAACGTAGGGGGAAAATGACACTTTTGAAAAGCATCTTTTGAGCTGTTCTTTCAGATGAATTCATATATAATCTCAGAAAAAAGAATAAGTTAAGCAAATTCACTGGTTGATTTTTTTCTCTCAATTTTATGGTCCAAAATAGGGAGTGTTGGCAAGTATGATATCATAACTTTGATGTTCATGAGATACAAAAAGAAAAGACACTGGCCTTGAGAGCTTGCTCGTTAAAATAAAAAAAATGGCCCACAGTCAAAATTGATTCTCTGGGTCTGTGGCTTCATTGATCCCTGTAATATCAAGGATCTCTTTTATGTGGGGACACTTATAGATTTACGAGTTTGCTTCTTTATTAACCGTATATAAGGTTATATTATTAGTTAAAGTTGAAGTTAAAGTTAGTTTCCAATACAGGAGCCGATAGAGCTCCTCTACACTGGACTCAAAAATTAAACAATTTTATAATATAAAGTTAAAGTTCACTGTTATTAAAATTTGCCCTATAATTATAATAAAGTCCTTCATTCTGCCAAAGTTTATCTTTTCTGTTCTTAAAAGTATTTATATTTGGATGAGATACAATGTCTCCTGAGAGGTTGTTCCAGATTTTGACTGTAAGAAATGTGAAACAGTTTCTCTGTAGGGATGTTAAAGAGAAATTGAAGCAATCATATACAGTTGCTGTAATAAGGAGGATACACATTTGTCCAGTTTAAAATAAATATGTCTGAACTTACAGTATTATTACTATAAGATAAAAGACTGACACAAATATTTGAAATAATGAGTATAAAGTACATGGTGGAACATCAGTATAGTTCACTGGGGAGTATCAGGTATCAGAGAAAAGTTAATCAAAGAAGTGGTCTCTCAACAAATTCTTAAAAAAAGAAGAGCCTGTTCAATATTTCTACTTCTGATTTGAATATTGCAGAATTTCTGTGAAAGATTTCAGTATGAACAAAAGAAGTTTAACAACTGTTCCCATTTTACTGCATTGTCAATTTCCCACAAGAAAAGCTAAATGTTCTGTATGTTTCCAGCAGTTTCCAGTCACAAATGGATGTTGATTCTGGCATAGAAAACCCCATGGAAGTGGATGATACAGAGATGAAATATGATGTGAAAAGGAAGAGGGTAATACTACACAATGTTAACACAAAATGTTAAAACAATATGTATCTCTGAAATGATTCTATAATGTCTTACAGATCTTTGTTATACTGCCAAAGAAAATCTGTAGATTTTGCTGGTCAGTCATCTTTAATTAATTTGTATTGTGATGTTGATAAGCAATTAAGTGTACACAGCTCAGTATCATAATTTATTGGAATGATACACACAGTTGAAATTGAAATCATTTGCTTTTAAAGTGTCAAATCTGAAAAAACATTGGTTACCAGTTCAGTTTTCTCAAATAATTTCAGTTAAAAATAAAACTTTATGAACTAGGAAAATAGTTCCTTATTGACCTGTTATCGAAACAGAGGTATATCCAAGTATAACGCTTTAATTATGTTTATTACATGTATTAAAATCTATTCACTTTTATACAATTTTATCACATGTTACATGTGTTACCAAACAGTATGAGAAATAGCATACTTCCTGTTTTAATAGGACACCAGTATTGGATCAGAGGCTACAAGGGAACAGATGCTATCAACTATCAGTCGGACCTTCTTAGTTTCCTGGAAGGAAGCAAACTCAGAAACTGTGTTCATCCCTGACATTAGTTGTTGTGTGGAGGAAAATGGTGGGTAAAACTCTTTAAAACAATTTAAATGTTTTGTCCCTGCATGTAACATAGCCTGTTGTGTGAAAGATTTTGGTAGTTAGGTTTATCCAAGATCATGAAAAATTCCCCAAACTTTCAGCATTTCCCAAGGTCAAATCAAGAAAATCACATCCATTTTTGGTTTCTCTTCAGTTGTCTGTCGAAACCTTCATGAATAATTGTTTGGATAATTCAGAATTCTTAAACTTTGAATCTTGTTTACTTTACAACAATAGTGATTATATCAGAATATTTTTAACAAGTAAAATTTGATAATGCTAATGAGAAAAATTAACAATTGATAATGTAATAATTTTAAATTTAAAAAAATTTGTTTTGTAGATGACATAGATTACAAAGATCTTGTCAACAATGTTGTAATGGAGGTCCTATTGAAGATAACAGATAGCAAAGACAATCCAGTACTTAAACTCCGCCCACCTATAGAATCCTCTGTGTCACCGCGCAAACATGGCTCTAGTCCAAAAGGGTAAGCTTTTCTGTCTTACATGCACTTCAATAAAGATTTACTGGTTACTTCTGTGAAACCTGTCTGAACTGAACATGATTTCAATTATAGAAGATATCGTTTTAAATAGACAGTTTTTAGATTAAAGCTCACTTGAGTGACCTTAAACTGCTTTCAATGTCATCTGTGTCATATTTGTATAAAATTTATTAATTTAATCAAAATCTTCCAAAGAACCAGAATGCCTAGAATATTTATTTCATGTAGCTATATAGAAAAAACCCACCTCAAACTGGTTCAAACAAATGATGATTTGGTTTTAATGTCAATGTTTTAAATGTGTTTATATTTCTTAAGATCCATTACTTCTAGAATGATATCATTTAAGTTGAAGATTTTTGGGATAAATTGCTATGAAAAGTATTCAAATATAAGCCTTGTCCAATTTTCTAGGTCACAGGTAAAATGCATGAAGTTACAAATTATATGATAAACAACAACAGCTTATTGATTATTGATTAAGGTCCCTGTGTCTCTTTCCAAAAATACCAAATTTACGCAATATACAGTGGAACCTCATTGGAAGTCAAGCTTACAACTTATGCATGGTTTATTTTCGATTTATGTAATACAAGAAAAACTGCAAATAAAATTTTGATTTCTGTGATAAAATGTTTTGCAGAGCACTGAAGTTGGGGGCAGCTCCACTCCCTAAACGAGAATTCTCCCCCAAGTACCCGTCCGAGAAGATTAAGGAGGTGGACATGATAAACTATCTCCTTGACTGCTATGAGCGGGCTGGTATAGAGGAGAGGACAGCCCCAATAGTGAGTAAAGCTAGCTAGTGTTAATGTCACACGAAAACTACACATGAGAGAGTGTGGGTCTGCATGTTTGTGAGAAGATGTCCACACATGATCAGGTATGGGTCTGCATGTTTGTGAGATGTCCACACATGATCAGGTGTGGGTCTGCATGTTTGTGAGAAGATGATTTTTTTATCTGGAGATTTCTCCTACATTTTTATAGCATGTCAGCTAACCACTCTTTGAATGATGCAGATCTTATTTCAATGTAAGAAAGTATATAACACTATATGGCATTCGACGGGCGTATATTGTTCCGCCCCGCAGTACTCTTGTTTATATTTGCAAATGTGATTTGTTAAGGTGAGTAGATAGGACATCTAATTGTAAGTCATCTTCAAGGCCAACATGATATTTTGCATGATTTTTGCAATATCATTAAAAAAAGATAGAAAATAAATTCAGGCTTCCCTTATTGTAATCTGAAAATCAGCAATGAAGGTGGTGCACATCTCAAGTCTTGGTTAAAATTGTTAAAGTGTTTAGAGAAATGTTAAGGATAGTGATTGAGTGCTATTGATTGTATGTGTGTTATTGATTGTAAGTGTGTTATTGATTGTGTGTTATTGATTGTATGTGTGTTATTAATTGTATGTGTGTTATTGATTGTATGTGTGTTATTGATTGTATGTGTGTTATTGATTGTATTTGTGTTATTGATTGTATTTGTGTTATTGATTGTTTGTGTGTTATTGATTGTAAGTGTGTTATTGATTGTATGTGTGTTATTGATTGTATGTGTGTTATTGATTGTATGTGTGTTATTGATTGTATGTGTGTTATTGATTGTATGTGTGTTATTGATTGTATGTGTGTTATTGATTGTATGTGTGTTATTGATTGTATGTGTGTTATTGATTGTATGTGTGTTATTGATTGTATGTGTGTTATTGATTGTATGTGTGTTATTGATTGTATGTGTGTTATTGATTGTATGTGTGTTATTGATTGTATGTGTGTTATTGATTGTATGTGTGTTATTGATTGTATGTGTGTTATTGATTGTATGTGTGTTATTGATTGTATGTGTGTTATTGATTGTATGTGTGTTATTGATTGTATGTGTGTTATTGATTGTATGTGTGTTATTGATTGTATGTGTGTTATTGATTGTATGTGTGTTATTGATTGTATGTGTGTTATTGATTGTATGTGTGTTATTGATTGTATGTGTGTTATTGATTGTATGTGTGTTATTGATTGTATGTGTGTTATTGATTGTATGTGTGTTATTGATTGTATGTGTGTTATTGATTGTATGTGTGTTATTGATTGTATGTGTGTTATTGATTGTATGTGTGTTATTGATTGTATGTGTGTTATTGATTGTATGTGTGTTATTGATTGTATGTGTGTTATTGATTGTATGTGTGTTATTGATTGTATGTGTGTTATTGATTGTATGTGTGTTATTGATTGTATGTGTGTTATTGATTGTATGTGTGTTATTGATTGTATGTGTGTTATTGATTGTATGTGTGTTATTGATTGTATGTGTGTTATTGATTGTATGTGTGTTATTGATTGTATGTGTGTTATTGATTGTATGTGTGTTATTGATTGTATGTGTGTTATTGATTGTATGTGTGTTATTGATTGTATGTGTGTTATTGATTGTATGTGTGTTATTGATTGTATGTGTGTTATTGATTGTATGTGTGTTATTGATTGTATGTGTGTTATTGATTGTATGTGTGTTATTGATTGTATGTGTGTTATTGATTGTATGTGTGTTATTGATTGTATGTGTGTTATTGATTGTATGTGTGTTATTGATTGTATGTGTGTTATTGATTGTATGTGTGTTATTGATTGTATGTGTGTTATTGATTGTATGTGTGTTATTGATTGTATGTGTGTTATTGATTGTATGTGTGTTATTGATTGTATGTGTGTTATTGATTGTATGTGTGTTATTGATTGTATGTGTGTTATTGATTGTATGTGTGTTATTGATTGTATGTGTGTTATTGATTGTATGTGTGTTATTGATTGTATGTGTGTTATTGATTGTATGTGTGTTATTGATTGTATGTGTGTTATTGATTGTATGTGTGTTATTGATTGTATGTGTGTTATTGATTGTATGTGTGTTATTGATTGTATGTGTGTTATTGATTGTATGTGTGTTATTGATTGTATGTGTGTTATTGATTGTATGTGTGTTATTGATTGTATGTGTGTTATTGATTGTATGTGTGTTATTGATTGTATGTGTGTTATTGATTGTATGTGTGTTATTGATTGTATGTGTGTTATTGATTGTATGTGTGTTATTGATTGTAAGTGTGTTATTGATTGTATGTGTGTTATTGATCGTATGTGTGAAATTGATTGTATGAGTGTTATTGATTGTATGTGTGTTATTGATTGAATGTGTGTTATTGATTGTATGTGTGTTATTGATTGTGTGTTATTGATTGTATGTGTGTTATTGATTATATGTGAGTTATTGATTGTATTTGTGTTATTGATTGTATGTGTATTATTGATTGTATGTGTGTTATTGATTGTAAGTGCGTTATTGATTGTATGTGTGTTATTGATTGTAAGTGTGTTATTGATTGTAAGTGTGTTATTGATTTTAAGTGTATAATTGATTGTAAGTGTGTTATTGATTGTATGTGTGTTATTGATTGAACGTGTGTTATTGATTGTATGTGTGTTATTGATTGTAAGTGTGTTTTTAATTGTATGTGTGTTATTGATTGTATTTGTGTTATTGATTGTAAGTGTGTTATTGATTGTATGTGTGTTATTGATTGTATTTGTGTATTGATTGTAGGTTTGTTATTGATTGTATGTGTGTTATTGATTGTATGTGTGTTATTGATTGTAAGAGTGATATTAATTGTATGTGTGTTATTAATTGTATTTGTGTTATTGATTGTGTGTGTGTAATTGATTGTATACATGTGTGCTATTAATTGTAAGAGTGTTATTTATTGTATGTGTGTTATTGATTGTATGTGTGTTATTTATTGTATGTGTGTTATTGATTGTTTGTGTGTTATTGATTGTAAGAGTGTTATTGATTGTATGTTATTGATTGTTTGTGTGTTATTAATTGTAAATGTGTTATTGATTGTTTGTGTGTTATTGATTGTAAGTGTGTTATTGATTGTATGTGTGTTATTGATTGTATTTGTGTATTGATTGTAGGTTTGTTATTGATTGTATGTGTGTTATTGATTGTATGTGAGTTATTGATTGTAAGAGTGTTATTAATTGTATGTGTGTTATTAATTGTATATGTGTTATTAATTGAATGTGTGTTATTGATTGTATGTGTGTAATTGATTGTATACATGTGTGCTATTGATTGTAAGAGTGTTATTGATTGTATGTGTGTTATTGATTGTATGTGTGTTATTTATTGTATGTGTGTTATTGATTGTAAGTGTGTTATTGATTGTATGTGTGTTATTGATTGTATTTGTGTTATTGATTGTATATGTGTTATTGATTGTAAGTGTGTTATTGATTGTTTGTGTGTTATTGATTGTAAGAATGTTATTGATTGTATGTTATTGATTGTTTGTGTGTTATTGATTGTAAATGTGTTATTGATTGTTTGTGTGTTATTGATTGTAAGTGTGTTATTGATTGTATGTGTGTTATTGATTGTATGGGTGTTATTGATTGTATGTGTGTTATTGATTGTATGTATGTTATTGATTGTATGTGTGTTATTGATTGTATGGGTGTTATTGATTGTATGTGTGTTATTGATTGTATGAGTGTTATTGATTGTAAGAGTGTTATTAATTGTATGTGTGTTATTAATTGTATGTGTGTTATTGATTGTATGTGTGTAATTGATTGTATACATGTGTGCTATTGATTGTAAGAGTGTTTTTGATTGTATGTGTGTTATTGATTGTAAGAGTGTTATTGATTGTATGTGTGTTATTGATTGTATGTGTGTTATTGATTATAAGAGTGTTATTAATTGTATGTGTGTTATTGATGGTGTTACAGAAAGCCAGTATCCCACCAATGAGTGTAATGTTATCCACCACAAGGAGCCAGTGTGTATGTCATACGGTCCTGGTACTTCAGGGAGCACTCACTCAACCCAGGTTGGAAATTAAAGCTGATATCGTAATTCAATTGTCATATCATAATTAAAAGATTGTAAATTTCTATATAAAAACTGAACGAAAAAATCCAAAGCTTGATGAAACAGAAAATTGTACAAGAGAATATCACTAGCTCAGGGGTATACAAATCTGCTGATGCCCAGGGCAAGTAGATTTTATGTCAGGGCCAGTAACGATTTCAGCATTTACTAATTTACTCAATTTAATAATTATACAAAATTATTGTAGCAGGTCTGTTTTTACTTGTGACTTACCAAATAGTTTTTGTCTCCAATTTATTGAATAATGTGTGAAACTTGGATATTTTGATGTGTAGATCTACAGGTGGAATGTCCATACTACTACCCTACCTTCTTTCACACAACCTGCCACGAGGATTCCTGTCGGAGCTGATTCAGACAACTTACCATGACAAAAACACATTCAGTATGGTATGTAAATCCGGTGTTAAAATGGTGACCCAGATATTTTATCACACCAAGAATATCTAAGTCAATCCAGTGTGTCAGTAAGACAACTGAAACAATAGTTCAGACAACTTTTAATTCACAATTTCAAACACTGATGGTGTATTTCTAATGCGATTTTGAGAATGATAATGAATATGAAGTGATATAGTAGATATATTTTTTTTTTGAAAATTTCTGTGTTTTCACTTACAGGTTTCATCCCGGAGATTTAGTAACTTTGCTGCATTGTTTTAGGATTGATGTGTTTGCTGTTTTGTAGGTATTTGTGCCTGTGATACAGAGCTTGATACGGTTGATACATACGCTATCTCTAGATAATGAAGATTACAAAGATCCCCTCACAGTGCTCTCAGAGTTATGTGAAGTCAAGAGTGGAAATTCCAGGCCAATTTGTTCACTGGTAATGTATATGTATAGAATAACATTGTAATTAAGCATTTCAAAGACATCAACTGCATTCATGTTCAGTTAAAACTTACTTATAGTCATAGTTTCCTTGTTAACAGTGTATCCATGTCAAATTGAATCAAAAGAACTGCAGCACTTTTTATCAGGGCTGGAACGGGTAACCGAGTTCCAGGTTGCAGTTTGGTTACAAGTACAATCCTGTTAGCAAATCCACTTACCCGAAAACCGTCCCAAAATGTAGATTAGTATTTATTGACTTCCCAGGCAGAAAGGTGGCTCCTGAAAAACACTTGTGATCAGTATGCTTGCTTTACTATTGAGTGCATGTAAAAAAAAGTTTTCAACTGATATTCTGTTGCACAATGTAACTCATCATTCACCAACAGCTATCGTCAGTGTTCCAACCGGAAGTGATGTGTAGAAATACCTGCGCATAGCGTTGACAACACATAAGAGTGAAGTGAGACTACAAATATTTCCCTGTTGGGAGGCTAGCGATATGTAACCAATTCATAATGATTTTGTGAATTTGCAAGTTTTGCAACTGTATTCACAGGACATAAGTTTTGAGTTATTTTAGTATTAAATGAATTAAGTAATTTTTATCAATTATTTTTATCGGTTTGGATAAGCACACACAGTTATCCGAGTGGCATTTTTTCTGACCTATGCAGCCATACTTTTTTTTTTATATCTGCATGAATATTCATGTATCTATTGTAAATCACTTTGATTTTGCATTTACACCATAGCTTTCTTTTTAGCCCACAATCTGGTAGTAAAAAAAATCCCCAGGGGGCTGAGGGACAGGGCCAAAAGGGGTAATTTGGTGATATTGCTTTAAGCGATTTCCTCCCCTAACTTGATCAATCAAAATTGAACAAATTGTCAAATGCAAGGACTAATGGACAGGGCCAGAAAGGCTCTTAGGCCATATTGCTTTAATTGTTTTCTTAGCTGGAACTAACGAATGAATATCAATCCTATTTGGATGGATGCATATCAGTTTGTGGTACTTGAAATTTTACCAGTTGAAGGGCTGAACATCCAAGGGAGTTGAGGGGCAAAGCCAAAAGGTGCTTTTATCTTTGAAATAATTAAGATCCCCTACCTATAACCATATACCTAGATATACAGTTACTGAGTATCATGAGACAAATACACATATTCTACCAAAATGATCCTGTGTATCACCCCACACATGGAGGCTAAGTTGCTTTGTCACAACTTTAAAGCAGTCAAGATCCTAACCCCATAACCATGTTATATACAATATTATTGGCTCTTGGGTCTGGCCACACCCCAAGGGACTTAATCTCTGAATCATACCATGGAAACCTTTGAGATCCCCACTGTATTGTAATATATCCAATAGCTGGGCATTAAGATTTGGATACACATGTGCTAGCAGGATTGGCCCAGGGGATGGCCCTATACCTAGTAAGACCTTAACTGCCATTATACTACAGTCGAACCTCGTTATCTCGAAGTCGACGGGATCGTTGGGAAACTTCGAGTTATCCGAGTATTCGAGTTAAGCGAGTTCCTATGTTTGGCATACAGCTTGGTTAAGTGTTTGGTCCAACATGAGGCTATATATGTCATTGATTTCTCTGACAATCAACGTATTTAAACAGTCGGATAAATGACAAAAAGATAACTATATAAAATAAAAAATAACAACTTATTCATAATCATATTAATTAATTAATTAATATTATAATAAACACACATGCTGTCTCCGACGATAGAAATATCAATGCGGAAATGAAAGTGCGCAAGTCTTTACACAAATCACTGTACTGGAGCGTACACGTTGGATTGCTCAGTTGATTTCAACATTCCACAAATGGGTATGAGTTAATCAAGAAACATATCCACATTGATAGACTCCAATGACACCTGACATCTCCTCAACACGACGTACTCAACAATAATTATCGTATTGTTCCTATTATCTCTCAATTAGTGCCAATAAAGTGCCATTCAAATTGTTCATGGGCTCGCAGTGAGTACTAATTGTTGTTAATCAACATTGATGAAGTTTGTTTCTTTATTTGAACAAAGTGTTTTTACAGTCAAGCACATTTTAATGCCATAAGTTAAATAGAAGTAATTATGACCGAGCGTAAGCTACTCATTTAGAACGATGTTTACCGTAGCACTGCGTCCAATATGTATCAAATAATTAAAGAATACATGATAGACTTGTGAATCTTAAGAAACTTCGAGGTAGGAGATATTTTTGTGTAGGATTTACGTTGTTGGGACCAATGTTTCACTTCGGGATATCCAAGTTTTTCGAGTTTTCAGAGTTCGAATTATCAGAGTTTTTATTACTAAGATTAAGAAGAGTTTTGGCCGGGACCGATGAAATACTTCAAGTTAATCGGGGTCTTCGAGTTATACGAGTTCGAGATAACGAGGTTCGACTGTACTTTCATTGAAAATCTTTAGCCATGATTGCTTAAATATACAGATGAGTAATACAGGCCCTCTAATCCTCTTGTATTTGATCGAATGATAAACGTTTAAGTAGAGAGAGAATATAATCATTGTTATGTGTTTGACAGATTGTCCAACAGCCCAATTGGATTCCTGAGGCACTATCACAAGCCTCTGGCATGGAGTTGGAGAAACTCTCCCTGTTGGGACCATTTTTAGGTCTGTCGGTGTTTGCAGAGGATAATGTGAGTTGAGTATAACTTTCTGTAGCAATTTTTAATTTTGTCAAACTCTGTTCTAAATATATTAATTTATTTCTTTACATAGAGTTCAAAAATATTGTATCATTGGAAAAAACTTGATCCTTGTTAAAAAAATCTTTTGTTTACACGAAAGTACATTCATTTGTATTTCAAACTTTTGACCTGGATTGGTATCAAAGAATAATTCATACTTAAATGTTTTATTTTTCGTACCAAAAGTCTTTAAATCAAATTTGTTTTATGCTTTGAGATTACCCAGTTAGAAGTTATCTTGATATAATGAGGTTGGTTGTTTTGGTGGGGCTTAGGAGTGGGGAGCTGGAGTGTAATTGTTTGGGTGGGGCTTAGGAGTGGAGAGCTGGAGTGTAATGGTTTAGGTGGGGCTTAGGAGTGGGGAGCTTGAGTGAATGGTTTGGGTGGGGATAGGAGTGGGAAGCTGGAGTGTAATGGTTTGGGTGGGGTTAGGAGTGGACAGCTTGAGTGAATGGTTTGGGTGGGGATAGGAGGGGGGAGCTGGAGTGTAATTGTTTTGGTGGGGCTAGGAGTTGGGAGCTGGAGTGGAATTGTTTGGGGGGGGCTTAGGAGTGGAGAGCTGGAGGGTAATGGTTTAGGTGGGGCTTAGGAGCGGGGAGCTTGAGCGAATGGTTTGGGTGGGGATAGGAGGGGGGAGCTGGAGTGTAATTGTTTTGGTAGGGCTCGGAGTTGGGAGCTGGAGTGTAATTGTTTGGGTGGGGCTTAGGAGTGGAGAGCTGGAGTGTAATGGTTTAGGTGGGGCTGAGGAGTGGGGAGCTTGAGTGAATTGTTTGAGTGGGGATAGGAGTGGGAAGCTGGAGTGTCATGGTTTGGGTGGGGTTAGGAGTGGGAAGCTGGAGTGTAATGGCTTGGGTGGGGCTAGGAGTGGGGAGATGGAGTGTAATGGTTTGGGTGGGGATAGGCGTGGGGAGCTGGAGTGTAATTGTTTTGGTAGGGCTCGGAGTTGGGAGCTGGAGTGTAATTGTTTGGGTGGGGCTTAGGATGGGAGAGCTGGAGTGTAATGGTTTAGGTGGGGCTGAGGAGTGGGGAGCTTGAGTGAATTGTTTGAGTGGGGATAGGAGTGGGAAGCTGGATTGTAATGGTTTGGGTGGGGTTAGGAGGGGAGAGCTTGAGTGAATGGTTTGGGGGGGTTAGGAGTGGGGAGCTGGAGAGTAATGGTTTGGGGGGGGCTAGGAGTGGGGAGCTGGAGTGTAATTGTTTGGGGGGGGCTTAGGAGTGGAGAGCTGGAGTGTAATGGTTTAGGTGGGGCTGAGGAGTGGGGAGCTTGAGTGAATTGTTTGAGTGGGGATAGGAGTGGGAAGCTGGAGTTTAATGGTTTGGGTGGGTTAGGAGTGTGGAGCTGGAGGGTAATGGTTTGGGTGGGGTTAGGAGTGGGGAGCTGGAATGTAATGGTTTAGGTGGGGCTAGGGGTGGGGAGCTGGAGTGGAATGGTTTGGGTGGGGAGCTGGAGTGTAATGGGTTGGGTGGGGATAGGAGTGGGGATCTGGAGTGTAATTTTTTGGGTGGGGATAGGAGTGGGGAGCTGGAGTGTAGTGGTTTGGGTGGGGAGCTGGAATGGAATGGTTTGGGTGGGTTAGGAGTGTGGAGCTGGAGGGTAATGGTTTGGGTGGGTTAGTAGTGGGGAGCTGGAGTGTAATTGTTTTTGGTGAGGCTTATGAGCGGGGTGCTGGAGTGTAATGGTTTGGTGGGGCTTATGAGTGGGGAACTGGAGTGTAATGGTTTGGGTGGGGGGCTGGAATGTAATGGTTTGGGGGGGGTAGGAGGGGGGAGCTGGAGTGTAATGGGTTGGGTGGGGCTAGGAGTGGGGAGGTGGAGTGTAATGGTTTGGGTGGGGAGCGGGAGGGTAATGGTTTGGGTGGGGGTAGGAGGGGGGAGCTGGAGTGTAATGGGTTGGGTGGGGCTAGGGGGGGGGGGCTAGAGTGTAATGGTTTGGGTGGGGCTGGGAGTGGGGAGCTGGAATGTAATGGTTTGTGTGGGGTTAGGAGTGTGGAGCTGGAGGGTAATGGTTTGGGTGGGGTTAGGAGTGGACAGCTTGAGTGAATGGTTTGGGTGGGTTAGGAGGGGGGAGCTGGAGTGTAATGCTTTTCGGGGGGGCTAGGAGTGGGAAGCTGGAGTGTAATGGTTTGGGTGGATAGCTGGAGTGTAATGGTTTGGTTGGTGTTAGGAGGGGGGAGCTGGGGTGTAATGGTTTGGTGGGGCTTATGAGTGGGGAGCTTGAGTGAATGGTTTGTGGGGGGATAGGAGAGGGAAGCTGGAGTGTAATGGTTTGGGTTGGGAGCTGGAGTGATATGGTTTGGGTGGGTTAGGAGTGTGGAGCTGGAGTGTAATTGTTTGGGTGGGGCTTAGGATGGGAGAGCTGGAGTGTAATGGTTTGGGGGGGGCTAGGAGTGGGGAGCTGGAGAGTAATGGTTTGGGGGGGGCTAGGAGTGGGCAGCTGGAGTGTAATGGTTTGGGTGGGGAGCGGGAGGGTAATGGTTTGGGTGGGGATAGGCGTGGGGAGCTGGAGTGTAATTGTTTGGGTGGGGCTTAGGATGGGAGAGCTGGAGTGTAATGGTTTAGGTGGGGCTGAGGAGTGGGGAGCTTGAGTGAATTGTTTGAGTGGGGATAGGAGTGGGAAGCTGGAGTTTAATGGTTTGGGTGGGTTAGGAGGGGGGAGCTGGAGGGTAATGCTTTTCGGGGGGGCTAGGAGTGGGAAGCTGGAGGGTAATGGGTTGGGTGGGGCTAGGGGGGGGGGGCTAGAGTGTAATGGTTTGGGGGGGGCTAGGAGTGGGCAGCTGGAGTGTAATGGTTTGGGTGGGGATAGGCGTGGGGAGCTGGAGTGTAATTGTTTGGGTGGGGCTAGGAGTGGGGAGCTTGAGTGAATTGTTTGAGTGGGGATAGGAGTGGGAAGCTGGAGTGTCATGGTTTGGGTGGGGTTAGGAGTGGAGAGCTTGAGGGAATGGTTTGGGTGGGGCTAGGAGTGGGCAGCTGGAGTGTAATGGTTTGGGTGGATAGCTGGAGTGTAATGGTTTGGTTGGTGTTATGAGCGGGGAGCTGGGGTGTAATGGTTTGGTCGGGGGGCTGGAGTGTAATGGTTTGGGGGGGGCTAGGAGTGGGGAGCTAGAGGTGGGGTTAGGAGTGGAGAGCTTGATTGAATGGTTTGGGTGGGGCTAGGAGGGGGGAGCTGGAGGGTAATGCTTTTCGGTGGGGCTAGGAGTGGGGAGCTTGAGTGAATTGTTTGAGTGGGGATAGGAGTGGGAAGCTGGAGTGTAATGGTTTGGGGGGGGTTAGGAGTGGGGAGCTGGAGAGTAATGGTTTGGGGGGGGCTAGGAGTGGGGAGCTGGAGAGTAATGGTTTGGGGGGGGCTAGGAGTGGGGAGCTGGGGTGTAATGGTTTGGTGGGGGAGCGGGGGTGTAATGGTTTGGATGGGGGTTGGGTGGGGTTTGGGTGGGGCTTAGGAGTGGAGAGCTGGAGGGTAATGGTTTAGGTGGGGCTTAGGAGCGGGGAGCTTGAGCGAATGGTTTGGGTGGGGATAGGAGAGGGGAGCTGGAGTGTAATGGTTTGTGTGGGGCTTAGGAGTGGGGGGCTTGAGCGAATGATTTGGGTGGGGATAGGAGTTGGGAGCTGGAGTGGAATTGTTTGGGGGGGGCTTAGGAGTGGAGAGCTGGAGTGTAATTGTTTAGGAGGGGCTTAGGAGTGGGGAGATTGAGTGAATGGTTTGGGTGGGGTTAGGAGGGGAGAGCTTGAGTGAATGGTTTGGTGGGCTAGGAGTGGAGAGCTTGAGTGAATGGTTTGGTGGGCTAGGAGTGGAGAGCTTGAGGGAATGGTTTGGGTGGGGCTAGGAGTGTGGAGCTGGAGTGTAATGCTTTTCGGGGGGGCTAGGAGTGGGAAGCTGGAGTGTAATGGTTTGGGTTGGGAGCTGGAGTGATATGGTTTGGGTGGGTTAGGAGTGTGGAGCTGGAGTGTAATGGTTTGGTGGGGCTTATGAGTGGGGAGCTGGAGTGTAATGGTTTGGGTGGGGAGCTGGAATGTAATGGTTTGGGTGGGTTAGGAGTGGGGAGCTGGAGTGTAATGCTTTTCGGTGGGGCTAGGAGTGGGAAGCTGGAGTGTAATGGTTTGGGTGGGGCTAGGAGTGGGGAGCTGGAGTGTAATTGTTTGGGTGGGTTAGGAGTGGGGAGCTGGAGTGTAATGGTTTGGGTGGGGATAGGAGTGGGGAGCTGGAGTGTAATGGTTTGGGGGGGGAGCTGGAATGTAATGGTTTGGGTGGGTTAGGAGAGGGGAGCTGGAGTGGAATGCTTTTCGGTGGGGCTAGGAGTGGGAAGCTGGAGTGTAATGGTTTGGGTGGGGTTAGGAGGGGGGAGCTGGAGTGTAATGGTTTGGGTGGGGAGCTGGAATGTAATGGTTTGGGGGGGGCTAGGAGTGGGGAGCTGGAGTGTAATGGTTTGGGGGGGGAGCTGGAATGTAATGGTTTGGGTGGGTTAGGAGTGGGGGGCTGGAGTGTAATGGTTTGGGGGGGGCTAGGAGTGGGGAGCTAGAGTGTAATGGTTTGGGTGGGGCTAGGAGTGGGCAGCTGGAATGTAATGGTTTGGGGGGGGCTAGGAGTGGGGAGCTAGAGTGTAATGGTTTGGGTGGGGCTAGGAGTGGGCAGCTGGAATGTAATGGTTTGGGGGGGGCTAGGAGTGGGGAGCTAGAGTGTAATGGTTTGGGTGGGGCTAGGAGTGGGCAGCTGGAATGTAATGGTTTGGGGGGGGCTAGGAGTGGGGAGCTAGAGTGTAATGGTTTGGGTGGGTTAGGAGTGGGGAGCTGGAGTGTAATGCTTTCCGGTGGGGCTAGGAGTGGGAAGCTGGAGTGTAATGGTTTGGGTGGGGCTAGGAGTGGGCAGCTGGAATGTAATGGTTTGGGTGGGGTTAGGAGTGGGGAGCTGGAATGTAATGGTTTGGGTGGGTTAGGAGGGGGGAGCTGGAGTGTAATTGTTTGGGTGGGTGAGGAGTGGGGAGCTGGAGTGTAATTGTTTGGGTGGGGAGCTGGAATGTAATGGTTTGGGGGGGGCTAGGAGTGGGGAGCTAGAGTGTAATGGTTTGGGTGGGGCCAGGAGTGGGGAGCTGGAATGTAATGGTTTGGGTGGGTTAGGAGGGGGGAGCTGGAGTGTAATTGTTTGGG
The DNA here is from genome assembly GCF_002113885.1 of Mizuhopecten yessoensis. Taxonomy (NCBI): domain Eukaryota; kingdom Metazoa; phylum Mollusca; class Bivalvia; order Pectinida; family Pectinidae; genus Mizuhopecten; species Mizuhopecten yessoensis. Next base: position 457,990 of record NW_018404017.1, read on the forward strand.
TGGGTGAGGAGTGGGGAGCTGGAGTGTAATTGTTTGGGTGGGGATCGGAGTGGGGAGCTGGAGTGTAATGGTTTGGGTGGGGATAGGAGTGGGGAGCTGGAGTGTAATGCTTTTCGGGGGGGCTAGGAGTGGGAAGCTGGAGTGTAATGGTTTGGGTGGGGTTAGGAGTGGAGAGCTTTAGTGAATGGTTTGGGTGGGGCTAGGAGTGGGGAGCTGGAATATAATGGTTTGGGTGGGGCTAGGAGTGGGGAGCTGGAATATAATGGTTTGGGTGGGGCTAGGAGTGGGGAGCTAGTGTGTAATGGTTTGGGTGGGGCTAGGAGTGGGGAGATGGAGTGTAATGGTTTGGGTGGGGTTAGGAGTGGAGAGCTTTAGTGAATGGTTTGGGTGGGGCTAGGAGTGGGGAGCTGGATTGTAATGGTTTGGGTGGGGCTAGGAGTGGGGAGCTAGAGTGTAATGGTTTGGGTGGGGCCAGGAGTGGGGAGCTGGAATGTAATGGTTTGGGTGGGTTAGGAGTGGGGGGCTGGAGTGTAATGGTTTGGGGGGGGCTAGGAGTGGGGAGCTAGAGTGTAATGGTTTGGGTGGGTTAGGGGTGGGGAGCTGGAGTGTAATTGTTTGGGTGGGGATCGGAGTGGGGAGCTGGAGTGTAATGGTTTGGGTGGGGATAGGAGTGGGGAGCTGGAGTGTAATGGTTGGGATGGGGAGCTGGAGTGTAATGGTTGGGATGGGGAGCTGGAGTGTGATGGTTTGGGAATTCTGATTTCCTGTTTTCGAAATTGGTGATTAAACAGTAGGACTGCAACTTTCAAATCAGTGAATATGATATCAAATGTATGGAAATGATAAAGTAGCAGAGGCCTTATCAATGCATGCATTCTAGTGTTCCTTTCAAATATGTCATAAATATAAATCAACTCAGTTTAAATATTCAGCAAAGATTATTGTTAAGGTTGAACTCTTAGAAAAGAATCACTTGTCCATGTCACAGTAAGTCATAATGCATATTTATAAATAAAAGAATGATTTCTTGCTTGTTTTCCAGACCAAGGTTGTAGAGAAGTACTTTTCAGGACATCAGCTTACACCAGAAAACACTAAACTAACTCACCAATCATTACAACATGGCATGGAGTATGTACGGGTACGTCAACATAACACAGAAATTACTTTCTTGACTTAAATACTTTGAAATCATGATTTTGTCTTTATGTGTATTTTTGTTTGTTTCAAAACAAATGCCACATCCTCTTTGAATTTTTTCCTTCTTTTAGAGTGGTCTTAACCAATTTACTTTAGCAGCAAGTACCCCTTGAACATTTTAAATGTCTAAAGGTTTATATCTGTAATTAAAGTATTGGAAGTACATTTATTACTTTCCACTATATATTTTTCAATACTTATTCTTGTATTCCTTTCTTTGTTCCAGAGTGAATTATTCAAGGTCTTCCATAACATCCTCCTCAACTCAGAGAGTAGGGACGCTGCTCTCACCTTCATGGCCACAGCTTTAACACGGAATCTCAAAAAATCTCAAATACAGGTAAGTTTGCCAAATGCAACAACTTGTTTCTCTACAGAGAAGTAACCACTTATTAATCGAAGATGATTTTTTTTACACATACAGTTTAAATTGCATGGCTGTTGCTTACAAATAAATTGCATACATATAAGGTCTGTTCCAGATATGAATATATATATGTTAATGATTATGTGAAAGTTGGTCAGTAAAATGATCAGGGGAACTAAATTATGGGTGATGGCTTTGATGTGGGCACAATAAACTTCGCTCACCCCACATATTTGAATAACAGTACGTAAGTTAATAGTATTAAATTGAATATAATTAAAAAGGATTTGATATTAAAAAGGGGATATATTGATCACTGGCTGGCTTTGAAATTTTATCTCATGCATAGTGTTAAGTCTGAACATTGGGTCAGACATACTATTCAGTACTGTATTAATAGCTTTACAATTGAAGCATTGTACCATTTAATATAAAAAAATGTTGAAACATATGATAATTCTTATGAGTACTAAGTTAATTCGAAAGGATTTCAGTACTTTTTTGTTTGTAATCTAAAATAGGTAAAATTTCTCTTCATGAAGTCAGCAAACTGCCAGAAAGGATTTTTTATCAAAGCAACTTGTTAGTTTGTTCTGTTTCATTTTAGGTTGATGAGCGACTTGTATCCGGAGATGGATTTATGTTGAATCTACTGTATATTCTTCAGAAATTAGCAAAGAAAATAAATTTAGACAAAGTAAGTATGGTCATGATTTTTGTGTGTTATAACAGACATGGATATTAGAACTCTGCTGCAAATGAATGAAAAGAGAAAAAATACACTGTCAAACTATTAATTATATCAAACCATTTTCTCTCAGGTAACACGTAAAGGGGAAATAACTCTCACAGATAATTAAAAACGAAACAGGACACATTATTTACCATTCAATTTCAAATAAATGAAGGAAGAAATCTTAATTTAATTATGTATTTATTGTTACAGTTAAATGATATAATTTGTTTACCTTTGTTTATAAAAACCAAAATAGAAATTATCCTACCATACTTCCCAATCTCAATGGAACAATTATACACAGTCACCACATGATGTAAGCAAACAAGACTCACCACTGAGACAATACAACTATACAATATGATACAAACAGAACAAATGTACATCCACTAAAATCATTACTAGCAATACAAAGATAAACAGGTTATGTTATGCGTTACATAGGCTATTGGACAAAAGAAGCAAGTATTTTATTGAAAATTATCATGTACAATGTATTTGTAACTATCATACAGCAGGAAACCCTCCTACTCTTTCAAGTGGGGAGACTTTTTACACTCAACACACTATATCTTCCTTCTGTCAAAATCCCTGTAGACCATCATCAAATGTTTTATTAATATTGTTTATAATTTTAAGACTGCAATGAAACCTGTTCTGATTTCCAGGTTGATGTATACTACTTATTTCATCCCAACGCAAGAGTTAGTATAAAGTCAGAGACCAGACTACGATCACTTCCAGATGATGCAGATAAATGGGTGGAAAGGATTCGTAAGTAAAGCCTCGTTTATAGGTTATATGATGTATAGAGTTCAAGAGATGGTGCCCTTTATTGTTCCTAGAGATGGAGCCGTTTACAGATATATCATCTTGTTGACCATGCATTAGTAATTAAACATGATCTTGTCGACAGTGAGCTAGTAATTAAATATACACTTTTACTATACTGGTGCAAATTCCAACAATCAGGGGGCTTCTTTCATTCTTGTGTACGTTGGAACTCTTTAAAAGGTCTGTGGATGTCATCAGTGCAGGCAAGCAGAGAAAATGACATATCAGAAGACCCTGAACATTGATACAGTAGGGTCTACATAAATATGCTTTTGTTTAACCCTTTCATCCCTATGTTACTTTAGTAGACTCTACCATGCATTGATATGGAGGGGTCCATTATGGTCTACAGTGGTGAAAATGTTAACGTAGGATTCATCCAGAAATATGGAAGGACCTCAATTGGCCCAGTTACATGTTTGACTAAGCAAACTCGGAAAGATTTCACAGATTAACGTCCTAGATGGAACTCATTTATGACATAAGGACGGAGTGTCATATAATTGGTTTTAAAGATCAATCTTTATTCTAACTTAATGCTTATAACATGAATATTTGCTAGGTATTAAAATTGGTGACTTTAATTGGTATAGTTTAATCCTGGGTAATGGCACAGTAATAAGTGTTAGAAATATATGCAGTTTTCATGAACAGGATGATTACTTATGTTTGTGAATGTAAAACTTTGTTAAGTGGTACTTAACCACTTGATCAGATATTGATGATACTGTAGTATTTCTACCATAGATAATCCTAAAAAACATTCTGGATATCCCAAGAAAAAGTCAGTGACTATTGGTAAAGGTTATAATTTTTATTTTGAAGTGTATTTAGTTTGATTTATTGCATTAAATATTATATTTTGATTTAATTATAAAGAAGCATTTCAAAATTATTAAAAGTGTATTTCATCATATTGTGCTATAACAGTTATATTTCGTTTTTCGTTTCAGAATCTCAAAAGAACCCACCATACCAAGAGCCGAAATTTCCCACAGAATGTTTCTATCTGACACTCCACTGTCACCATCTGTCCATCATCCCTGTCTCCCGTCGCTATCAGAGGCGGCTTCGTGCAATACGAGATCTCAACCGCATGGTAGAGGAGATGGAGGCAGCAGAACCACAATGGTCCATCCTCCCTAATGCCTCAAGAAACAAAGAGCTCCTCAAGAAATGGAGGTCCCAAGCACAGGTATTAGCTTTATCTTTAATATCACTTCAATATATAGGTATTCTGTTTTGTATTTCTAATGAATGAGTGTTTAATTTCTAATAAAGAAAGAGATATCTTATTATATAATATTCTTTTTCATAATCATCTCTCTGCTTTTTGGAATCAAACCTTGAATCTCTTTGTTTAAATAATTTCCTGTCCAAAAACACCCCAAATCTCTGCTATAGGGATTCAAACCCTGAGCATATATATGATTATAAAGCACAGACCTTGTTGACTTGTACTACCATTCTGGACGTTTGTTTTGTTGATATTTAGTGTAATCACAAGAACTGGTCTACATGTTTTTTTTGTATGTTAAATAAATATTCGTGATCATTTTTGCTTTCTAACCCTGACAGAGACTACAAAAGAGCAAGCTTTGTGCTGACGCGGCCGTGCTGGATGAGAGTCTACTAATGCACTGCCTGGAGTTCTATAGTACTCATGCAGACTATATACTTAAAGTCATGGATCCGAAGAATAGGGGGTACATGTTGCAATTTAATCACAGCGATGATGAGTTGTTGTAGTCTTGTTTCAAGCTTACCAGAAATTCTGTACAAATTTCTATATTCCGATTATGTACTTTCATGAAATATTTTTATTTTAGTTATGACCTATCAATTATGGATGCTTTAAACAGTTTTAAGTTTTGCCTCAATAATGCTGTGAAAATGGCTCTTTCAAATGGAAGGTTGAATTACAACAAATAAGGGAAGGGAGAAAACCCAAAGCATATCATAAAAAGTTAATTGCAAGTATTTTGATGAATGAACTTGGTATAAAAGGCATCTAATCTGAATATCAATCTAAAAAGGTACCTGACAAAAATGTTTTTCTTGGTATGTCGTAATGGGTACAATTTATTTAACATGTGGTTTACATTGTTTTTTCAGAATGACATTGCCACTACCCGATGACATTCCGATGCAGTTTTCAGCATTACCAGACTTTTACCTGGAGGACATAGCAGATTTCCTACTGTTTGCACTTCAGTAAGTTCTCTGTAATGTCTTTAGGGTATCAATTTGCCATGGACAGAAAGAGTTTTTTTACATAGAACCAATAGGTTTTTTGCTTTATGATATTTGAAGGAGTTCTATATCAATTATCATGTAACTGCCATAAGTTAATAAGAAAAATGTATTGAATCACTTTTTAGGTCACCTGAGACAAAGTGGGTGGGGTCAAATTGACTGAAATTTCAAAAATCTTCTTCTCAAAACCCAGATATCGTAGAATCAAATACTCTTCATAGATGGAAGAGTCTTAAGGTGCTTTGCCAAAATTGTGAATTTCATGACTATGGGGTCTCATGTTTCCCCCTGGGGAGGGGGTAAACTTTACTATAGTTTATATAGGGAAATCACATTTTCGACCAACATTTGTTTAATTTCCATTGGAAGTAATTCAATCTGGGTTAGCATTATCAGTATTGGATAGCAGTTTGATGGTATGCACATATTAGCCCTAACTGACCCCTAGGGGCTGATGGGTGGGGCCAAAAAAGGTCGAATTGACTGAAATTTCAAAGGGGCAAAATTTATTATGGTTTATATTGGCAAATGATACTTTGGATATTACATGTTGATAACTTGATTGGAATTATTCCTGAGTTGACAGTTTGATACTTTGAAAATTTTGAGCCAGCCCTACCCCCAAGGGGTGTAGGGCGTGGCCCAAAGAAGTTAGTGTGCCCATGGGCCTCTTGTTTAGGGATAGATTGTACTTCAAGCAACTAGTCTGAAAGTTTTTAATACAAGATGAATGTTTTAAATACAAGATCTTTATATAAATCTTGAATTTTGTTTCCTCTCAGGTTTGTGCCCCAGATTTTTGACGATCCATGCTCTGACCGCATCATACATGTATTGGTGGTGCTGATCTGTAGTAGCACACGCTACATCAACAATCCCTATCTCACTGCCAAGCTTGTCGAAGTCATTTTCGTCATGAATCCTGCCATACAGCAACAGACAGTGAACCTTCACACAAGACTACTCATGCATCCACTTGCTCTCCAGCATCTAGTCCCTGCCCTCATGACCTTTTATACAGGTACAGTATATATAGATTACTGCCAAAAAATGTTATATTCCTATCATTTCTGTTCAAAATCTTTATCAAGTATCAAAGTCACACAGGTCACATACGAGAAAAAAAATAAAAACAACTTATACAGAACCATCAGGATTCTAGCTTGCTGGGATCAAAGGCCTGCTTTTATTGTCAAATGACACTTCAGACGAAATCATGTATAAAACTATGAGGCCAAGAGTCAAAATATTTGTCCTGAAGCTAGTTTGAAGAGCTTTCATGTTATGAAACTGCATGTCTAGGAACCATTTTCAAGTTCAAAGTGGTCAAATTTGAAAAAGGTATTTAAAAAAATGAGAAACCATGAGAGCTAAGGGTAATTTCTCCAATTTCAAAACTAGAATAGATCTTGTTCAAGGGAGAAACTTGTTTAACATGACACAGAGATACAATCACATTTATTAATTCTGACTGTTAATCAGTCAGTCCTTTTACTCATAATTTGATCGAGATCATTTGAATATAATGCATAATTTAACTATTTCTGATAAAATTTTACCTAATATAATCTATTCAGAACTTTTTTCTTAATTGATTAAGATAATTATGGTTTTATTTTGTTTCCATAGATATTGAGACAACAGGGGCCAGCAGTGAGTTTTATGACAAGTTTACAATTCGTTATCACCTCAGCATCATCTTCAAGGCCATGTGGAGCATTCCAAGTCATCAGCTAAGAATGATTGATGAGGCTAGGTAACTTTCTTTATTCTTCCCTTTCCTGCATCTATTAGAAAGTTGGTGAGAAATGTACTACATGCATCCTTTATTCCATCTTTGCGTATTGCAGGTATTGATTGTTACGTCATTTGTTTTTGAGAGTAACGTCATCAATTTTTGAGAAAACAACGCAATTTTCTCACACAAACCAATGACGTAACAATCAATAACTGCTCACAAGAGAAGATAACTCTGCAATACGCAAAGACGGAATATTCTCTTATTTTAACTTCAAATTATTTTTTTGGGACATTTTTTTTTGACACACATTCTAATATTTACAGCAAGTTTTTGTCCAGGACACATGATTGAGGTATCCAAGGGATTAAATTTGTTGAAAAAATAAAGACTTAATATGATGGGACTTATAAATAGTTTGAGTTAAGATGGATGATTAATTCAGATCAAATGAAACATAACAAATTAAGCACTGCTTGATAAACTGAAGAATTTGACTGGATTTGATACACTGCAAATCACTTAATCGTTACTTCAAGACTTACTATAATATTCTTGTGGTTTTGAATGTATGTGCCTGAGAGTAGACTCAAAATCTATTTGAATTCATGAAATCAAATTAAAAAGGGTGTAATATAAGTGATATAGCATTTATAGGTCAACCACAGGGCCAAGGGGACATGCAGACGTTTTCTAATTTTTTTTTATTGAATGACAAGTTAAAAAACAAGTTTTGTGATGATTTGTTTTACCAGGAATGGCAAACATTTTGTGAAGTTTGTGAACATGCTGATGAATGATACAACATTCCTGTTGGACGAGAGTCTGGACTGCTTGAAAAGGATCCATGAAATCCAGGAAGACATGGAAAACACAGTGGAATGGGCCAAACAACCAAAAGTAGGTATAGGAGTCACAAATTCCCAGGGTGTACTAAAGGTTTGCACTCCATCTGTTGGCCCGTCAATTCAAATTCCTCCCAAAGAGTTCCTCTTTCTTTACTTTTTCACAAGTAGTAACCAGATTTGGTATGCAAGCACATCTTGGGATGGCAGAGTGTCAAGTACAAATAGTATGTCATTGTGGCATTTTGTTTGACCTTTGACTTAAACCTTTGAAAAAAATTGTCAAGGGAATATCTTCTTTACCATTTCACCTGAAGTAACAAGATTATGAGAGTACATCTTGGGATAGCGCAGGATCAAGTGCAAAATGTAGTTCACTGTGGCATATGGTTTGACCATTTGACCTCAACCTTTGAAAAGGTTTGTCAGGGACATATCTTCTATACTATTTCACACCAGGTTTGGTATGTATATCTTGGCTTGCGGAGTGTGGAGTACAAGACGTTTGTCACTGTGACCTATATCCTGAGATAGGTGTATAGCTCAGTAAATAAAGAAATCATTATCAGTAGGGGGACTATTGATTGCCTTATTTACTAAGGACATACGCTAGCTTACTTTGAAATGCATCTTCTTTCCAAGAAATTTCCATACTAAAACTCATTTGAAAAGTATCTTTTTAAAAAAAAAAAATGGAAATTTGGGTGATTTATTCAGGGGATGACATATTTAAAAGAAATATTTGTAAAAATACAGGAGGTAATGCTAAGCAAATCTTTTAAAATCTTTGACGGTAAATTACACACATAAAATGTCTGTACTTGACTGTGACATGTGTCCAACACCTGTATAGGGTCGTACAGTACACATCTCAGGATATCCTTCATGGAAAGGGTTGTTTATTCACATCATGATCAGCATTATATCATATATATCAACAGGTGAAGCAGTAAATGATAATGGTAGTGATTTTTCTGTAGTGACTGTTGTAACATATATTTTAGTGACCAAAAAATACATACAGTATTAAGTACATGTACTATACAAATTTTGATGATAAGGATTGATTGTTTACAGGAAGAACAACAGTCTCGACAACGTCAGCTGGCCATGGATGAACGACAATGCCGCTCCTATCTCACACTTGCTACAGAAACAGTAGACATGTTCCATTATCTTACAAAGAAAATCAAGGAGCCGTTTCTCACTCTGGTATGTACAGCTTTTGGTCCGTAATTTAGAATATGCTGTCTCTGATACTTTCCTGGATTTACCAGGTGACATCATGGTAGTGGCACATCTGATGCACGAAATGGTTTAGCCTCTGTTTTTTGTGGAGTTTTGGATTTCTTTTTCCTATCGTTAAATCTTAATGTTGAGTTTAAGTTTTATCCTTGTAGGTTGATTCTATGGTACATAATTTTCTACTTCACTCATAGCATAGTGAGGCTTATAAAATGTTTTTTCTGAAACAATGTTCATTGCTAAGTGAAAGTGGATGTAAATCTAAAGAAAATAACTGTGTTAGCTGTTGACAGCCTAGGTTTTGAAATAAATTGAATGTTAAATCGTGTCATTTTGTGATGTAAAGCAAAGCCAAGAATATGTTATCACATGTTTTATATGTGTCCTGTTCCTGTTGTGTTATTATACATTATTTGAAAGAAATGCCTAGTGATTCTTTTTTTTGGAAATACTACAGATAGCAAACAGATAAAAAGTCATACCATTTCTTTGGTCATAAGGTTACATGAAGAATGAGCAACTTTCTGATCTGATTAAAAGTTATTTTTCCTCTTTACTTCACAGGAACTAGCTGACCGGTTAGCTGCTATGTTAAATTTCAACCTGCAACAGCTGTGTGGATCAAAATGTAAAAACCTTAAAGTGAAAAACCCAGATAAGTATGGCTGGGTACCTAGGAAGCTGCTGAACACACTGACAGACATTTATCTCCACCTAGACTGTGAGGCCTTCGCCAAAGCTATAGCAGATGATGAGGTTTGTTTGTGTGAACAAAATAATGAAATCAAAATATACAAACATCACTTAAAATACACAGGAAGTGAGTGGAAGCTCACATAGATATACCACTCCACCTGTAAGGAAATGGTGTACAAGGTATAGTCTGTAATCAGTTTTAATCTTGACTGGTGACCACCAAAATCTTACCAAATTTAGAACTATTACATTACTATGTTTTAAATATAAATTAAAATGTTTTGAGGCTCATGAGATATCTTGAACACAAGCTTTAACTATGGATTGATGCTTTGCCTGTGCCCTTTGAGTCTTTAACCTTGATCAATGACCACCAACATCTTATAAACTTTTGAACTCGATATTACCATACTATGTTTTAAATACATGTATATACTAAATGTGTTGTGACGCTCATGAGATATCTTGAACACAAGCCTTATAATGAATTGAAGCTTTGTCTGTGACCTTTGACCTTTTAACCTTGACTGATGACCACCAAAATCTAATCAGGTGCAGAACTCAATGTTACCATACTATGGTGTAAATATGAACTAAATAGTGTTATGAGATATCTTGTACACAAGCTGTTTACTTCAGACAGATAGTCACACGGACAGACGGTCACATGGACAGATGCACTGACAAAGTGATAAATATTAAGCCCNCACCCCCACCCCCACCCACCCCACTGAGTTGTGGGGTATAATTTATCACTTCAAAAATCAATAAATTTCAAACATTTCAATGAGCTCTCTTTTGAGATTTTTAAATTTAAATTTTGTCAATGAAACATTCTCCTATTAACAGAGATCATACCGTAAGGAGCTATTCGAGGATGCCATTGCTCGGATGATGCGGGCCAACATCAAGACTCACAACGAGATTGATAGTTTCCGGTCACTGCAGAGTAAAGTTGAAGATCTAGTCAAGCAAAAGAGGGAGGCAGAAATTGACTATGGTGAAATACCAGATGAGTTCAAGGGTAAATATGCTATATTTTATTTCAAATTCTTTAATAGGTGTATAACCTGCATATAGGATAATCTTTTTGTTATCATTACTACTAGATTGTTCAAGATTTTTAGGTCACCTGAGCTTTAGCTCAAGTGACCTATTGCTATCCGTTTTCGTCCGTCGTCGTCCGTCGTCCGTCGTCCGTTAACATTTTACATTTCAAACTTAAAGTCAAGTTCTGCTGGGCCGATTGAACTGAAAGTTGGTAGGAATGATCGCCTCATGGTCCTGACAAAGTGTTGTTATTTTTCGGGTCGATCAGAAATCCAATATGGCCGCCACGGCCGCCATTTTGAAAACCTATTTCAAACTTAAAGTCAAGTTCTGCTGGACCGATTGAACTGAAAGTTGGTAGGAATGATCGCCTCATGGTCCTGACAAAGTGTTGTTATTTTTCGGGTCGATCAGAAATCCAATATGGCCGCCACGGCCGCCATTTTGAAAACCTATTTCAAACTTAAAGTCAAGTTCTGCTGGACCGATTGAACTGAAAGTTGGTAGGAATGATCGCCTCATGGTCCTGACAAAGTGTTGTTATTTTT